>NC_080422.1:54295628-54599200 GCF_029873635.1 Malania oleifera | reverse complement strand
AACTTTAATTTTTTGCAGGTTTTTTATAAAGTTTTTTTTTTTTTCAAAAAAAATCACACATTCAAATTCAAATATCGAAATTCTTGATTTTAAATTGTCTTATATAAATTTAGGAAAATTGGCAAACAAGGAATTGTTTTGTGATTATTTTGAGATTTAGGAACAAAAAATGATTTTTTTTTTTAGACAAATTCTTCATCTTATTGGCAAAAAAAAAAATGTCATTATTCTGAGGTTTAGAAATGAAAATGAATTTTCTTTTTCTTTTTTTGCATATTTAGACAAATTCTTCATTTTCCTTCTAATACGAATTGTGAAAAATTTTAAAAATAAATTAAAAATTTTATAATTTTTTTGAAAAATTAAGAATTTAGAAAATAAAATATAATTTTCACAACTAAATTGGCCTTAGTTTTGTGGTTATGGCAAAACAGATCAATAGGCTAATTAGCCAACAAATACCAACTCAAGGTAAATATAATCGATGTTCATATCCATCCAATTAATTTTGTGCATTTTAGGAAAATTACAAATACTACCTTTGTGGTTTGATTCAGTAACGGAGGTATTTTGTGATTTTACTATAACTGAAAGAACCTGAATTGTGATATATGGGTTAAATTAATAAAGAAGAGGGTAATAAGGTAACTGAGTAAGCTTTGTCGACGAAGTCAGAGTTTGTTGACAAATGTCCTTTATTACTCGGCGACGAATTTTAGGTGCTCGTCGACGAGGAGAACCCAAGGGGTTTCGGGAAACCAAGAACCTTAGGCACGTTGACGAGGCCACCGTTTCGTCGACGAGCTGTCTACTTTGACTCATCGACGAAGTCGCCATTCGTTGATGAGGTCGGCCGAGTCAAAGGGGCTATAAATATCTATTTTCATTACTTCCAAGTTAAGAAATCTCGAATCCTCTTTCTATCTCTCTAGAACTTGAAAATACTCTCTCTCTCTCTCTTTCTCTAGATTTCTTCGTCGTACGTTGTTGGATTCGTCAATCCGATGTTACCACGAGGATCAGGAAATGATTCTCTTCAAGATTTGTGGATTAGATCTTCGTTCTGAGCATTTTTTGGGTTTTGGCGAAAAATCGAGGTAAGGCTCAGTTTTCATTTTCGTTTCGGTAGTTTTGTAGAGAACGGAGTCGTGAGTATATTTTGTACTGTGTTTTGTAGGTTTTGAGAACTCGGTTCGCTGTTTAGGAGCTATAGAGTTTGAGATTGGTCGTTTGGGGGAAAGATAAGGGGATTCTATTTGTGTCGGTTATTTTTTAAATCAAACTCTGTAGAACTGTGGTTCACAGCCCTGCGTGCGTTTTGGTTACTCATTTGGGGGGATCTAACAGGTGAAATTATGGGTTTTGCATATTACAGTTTTGGGAAAAGGGGGCATTGGGTTGCATCTCTGGTTTTGTTAGAAAACCATGAATATATTGTGTTATATATAGTGTTATGGAGATGGTTGTGCCTTGACTTGTTATAAACTGTATGTTGAAAATCGTGATTTTAGATTACCAAATTGGTGTGGTTTGATTGGTTATATGATCATGCATGAGTTCTGTTTTGCTGTATGGAAATAGGAATGGGGTTCTGAATTGTTTCATGTTTTGAAATCCGGCTTTTGCCGAAGAGTGCGCAATACCACTATATCAGTCAGCTTTTGCCAAAGGGTGTGCGAACACCAGATTTGCACCAGTTTAATGTTGTGGGCTGATGCTATGCCAAGTTACTGGGGGCATCGGCGTTTGCTGAAGGGTGTGAAATATCACCAAACTATCGGCGTGTGCCGAAGGGTGTGAGATATCACCAGATCACCGATTTTTTATCGAAGGGTGTGAAATACCACCAGACAGTCCGGCTTCGAGCCGAAGGGTGTGGCAACACCAGATTGTATTACTTGTTTTGTTGCGAAAATACTGGAATTGCTTTTACTATTTTACTATGCATGTTAGTATGTCATGATAACACTCATATGTCACACACAGATATAACCTAATTCTTCCCTACTAAGATATGTCTCACCCCTGTTGTACGTACATATTTTTTAGGTCCTTCAAGTAACTGGAACTAGCGTCCTTGAGTTGGGAGCATAGTGGTCGGTGTACTGCGGATAGCATTTGTGTGAGTGTTAGGACTGTTGTTTTCGGGTTGTCATTTTTTGGGATATGGTTGGCAACCTGGTTTATGTTTTATGTTATGGAGCCTGGACTCCTATTGTATAGACTCTAGTATGGTACTGTATATGTATAGAAAAATCTTTTTCTGCTGTGTATCTGTAATGTATATGAATGTGTATAGGGTGCTTGGGAACCCCACGGGGTCGGACCCTCGTTCATTATCGTGTATCTTGGGCTATTTGTATGATACAGGGACAGGATAGATTACATATTCATCCCTGGGTCCCTTTACCGAGTTCAGGGCGTGACAACTTGGTATCAGAGCTAACTAGATTGTTAGGTCTTGTAGACTTGGTTAGACGTAGTTATGTGTACATATATAGGATGTGGAAAATGGGTAGAGTAGGTCGAGGGTTGTTTTGTTACTAGACAGGGACTCGTTGGCTGTGTTTCGTGTTTTTCCTAAATTGACGATTTCAGTAAAATCATGGCAAACCATTGATGACTTCTGTGTTAGTGTGATAGGACAGACCTAGACCTGAGAGGTGGTAGTTAACATGATTAGTTGTAAATAATTGTTTTAACTGTATTTGCGTAGGAATGCTAATAGGTTCCTATTGAATTTTCAGAATGGAGCCCAAGAATAATAACTTGGAGAGTGGCTCTGAGGAGACTGCGAGTCTATCGGTGCCTCGAGGTTTGACGAGGTTGGTCATGCAGGAGATTGGGTGGAGTGTTAGGAGACGTGAACGTTCTCCTACAAATGCGGGGTCTACCATCGAGAGGTTCACACGTATGCACCCTCTAACGTTTTCAGGAGGACCTGATCCGACGATGGCTGAAGACTGGGTCGATTCTGGAAGTCCTCTATTGCACAGATAAACAGAGGGTCCTATACGCTACCTTCCAGCTGGCTGGGGAGGCGGGGCGTTGGTGGACTACAGTGAGTCTACTGGAGAAGCAGAGAGCCGGTGTTTCAGAGATGTCTTGGAGCCGTTTCAAGGAGGTGTTCTTGGAGAGATACTTCCCGGCCTCCACTCGCGATGTGAAGGCGGATGAGTTTTTTGCTTTGTCGCAGGGAGATATGACGGTGCAGGGGTATGCTGCTTGGTATATAGAGCTATCCCGTTTCACATCGTGTTTGATCTCTAACGAGTACGAGAAGACTCGGAGGTTCGATAAGAGTTTAAGGAACGATATCCGCAGGCTAGTGGGTATACTTCAGATCCACGAGTTCTCGGTTTTGGTGGATAAGGCCACGGTGATTGAGACTGGCATCCGGGAGGATGATATAGGGACAAGTTAGATTACATATTCACCCCTAGGAACTCCACGGGGTCGGACCCTCATTCATTATCATGTATCTTGGGCTATATGTATGATATAGGGATAGGTTAGATTACATATTCATTCCTGGGTTCCTTTACCGGGTTCAGGGTGTGACAGTAACTACTAAACCAACTTGTGCCTTAAATATATATATATATATATATATATATATATATATATATATAGGAGTTGATGAAAATTAAAAAAGAAAAAGATATCAATAGCATTTAACTAATTAAATTAAAATTCACACTAATTTTCCTACTTAATTATGAAAACTTGAGCTTATTGGATAGATATATAGATCGAATTTTAAATTGACGTGTTTGTTACTAGCAAGGAGTAAGCATTACATTTTTCATGAATATCAATCAAAATAATAATATCCTAACTTGATTAATAGTTGTATGGATATTTTAGTTTTTTTTAATATATGTTTTCAATAAAAATTGATGAGTTTACGATTTAATATAGTTTTGAGAAGTAAGAAAGGGTTTAGCACATCTCTTTGTCGTCAAGTCAAACCATGGAGAAGATTTGCATAATTTTTCCTATATTTTGATAATTCAATTATTTGACCAGGTATCTCCTTGTTATAGTTTTGGGCTCTATCAAATGAGATTTTTTCCTTAATGCTCTATTCCCTATTCGTGCAAAATGGGCCTATGAATTAGGCAGTTAATAACTCAGGGTTAAACAAATTTGAATTTAAGTTACAGGGTTGAACATACCCTTTGAATTGCTAATTGAATTGAAAATTTGTTTTGTTAAAAACAAGAACTAAAATTGGACTATTTCAAACAATTAATTGAAATTCAATCAATTGATTTTTTGGTTAATATATGACTATTAATTAAATTGAACTTGTGGAAGAAATTTAAAATTTTAAAATCACTATAAATTAATATTTTTTCTTCTATTGTAAATAATACAAAACTTTACGATTCAAAAATTAAAGTTCAAGCTTCAATAAGAAGTCATATATATTTATAAATTTTAAATTAACATCCAATATAAGGTTAAAAAATTACATATAAATTGAACATAAAAAAAATTCATAACCTAGCTTTGAACATTTGAAAAATAACATAAAAGTAATCAACTCAATAACATGGCCTTCCCTTTAATTAAAGCCATTATGTTTGCTATGGACTTATCTAGAGCCTCAAACCTCCTATTCATTTATGTTTCTCCATTCTGGTGCTCTTATGTCTTCGTCTCTCTGGCTCTTGACCAGATGAGTATAGGATCACAAGCGATGGGCGAATTTTTCTTTAAGCAAGAAATTTTTCCCAAATATTCATTTAAAAAGAAAATAATACATTTAATAAGTGAACACAGAGCAAACAAATACATTGACATAACACACATAAAGGAAAACAAATGACATCATTTAGATTAACCATGTCTCATTATCCATTGTAACAATTTCGTAGCCTATGCGGAGATATTTTCTCACGGGGGTCATACTACTCTCATTATCCCTCATCTTCTGTCCATACTTCCTACTGTTTCTATCTCCCCTCCACGGACCCCAACTGGTACCTACCTAAAAACTAGGAGGCGTCGGCCTCTTCCTTGGACTTTGTACCCTAGCATTCCTCTGCTTGCTCTCTTCTGCTACAGTGGCCCTATCCACCAATTCTGAGAAATCCTCTACTTTTAAAACTACCACTTGCTCATAAATTTCTTGTCTTAAACTTCTCTCAAATTTTCTTGTCTCTTTTGCCTCATCTGGAACCATGTACGGGGCTAAGCGAGACAGCTCAATAAACTTTGCTGCATACTATTGAATCGTCAGGTGCCCCTGGGTTAGATTCAAAAACTCCTCCACCTTAACTTCTCTAGGAAGTATCGGTCGAAGAATATTTCTTTAAACCGGCTCCAGGACAGGGCTACATGTACCAGTCTCTGCTCCTCTAGGAGTCTCACATTAGACCACCAACGCTTAACCTCCCATGTCAGTCTGAAGGTGGCATATAATACTCTCTGCTCGTCGGTGCAGCGTAGTATAGTCTTTATCTTTTCCATTTCCTATACTTAGTTCTCCACCGCAATTGGGTATGCATTCCCTGAAAAAGCCAGAGGCTTCATTTTGGTGAACTGCTCGATAGTGTAGCCCTGGTCTGCTGATGAGCCTCCTTGCTCCCTAGAATTCTGTGCAATCTCAGTCATAACCTGCTGAGCTACACTACGCAGAACTGGGTCTGAATCACAGCCGCCCATACTAGAGGGACCTACACCATTGTCACCACTGGCGTGAGCACTACTACCCTTAGGGTCCATCTTGAAAAGAAAATAGACATAGTTTGAGGACCCTATCTTCGTAACATAACTAATATCTTTATCTAACTAAAATCTCATATAATCAATTATCCTAACGTCCTTATTCTCAATTTAAGATTCAGTCCTGCAATTTAGAAACACAACCCGACAATAGTTTACTATAGATTTCTTAAAATCGTCACCCCAGGAAAGACACAGATACCATTATAGAAATCCTGCTTCCAGACTGCGGAACAAAACCCTAAATTCTCATCTTAACTTCCCAACATTGATTCACTAAAATCTTGATCTACCCGTTTCCTATTCTCTTCCAAAATCTATTCCTATACTCTGGTATTATTTCCGCTGTGCACTAAAGTCTATAGAACCTAGCAACCTAGGCTCTGATACCACAATTGTAACACCTCGAAAATTCTGCTATTAATGATAATAATAATAATAATAACTCTGATACCATAAAACATAAATTAAATCAACCTAGACCCCTACGGAAATCGGGGATATATCTGTCCATACATACATGACAACTATGCAGCGGAAACTATGATTTATTCAACCTTATATAAAATACCAGAGTGTTATTGTAACCAAAATACACAAATACATCCCAAAAAGGACCATGTATACCCTAGGGTCATACCCTCAAAAATCCATCCTGATTTCATGTAGTGATCCTAAAAATAATAATAATAATAAATAAATAAATTAAATTAAATAATAATTATTGTTAATTAAATTATATAATATAATATATATTAATATATAAATATAATATATTATATTATTATAATATATTAATATAACTGAGAGCAAAAGCTCTCTCACGTCTATCTCTCTACACCTTCCTCTCTCCACCCGCTACTCCTCTCTCTCTCTCTCCTCATTTTCCCGACAAATATTCGACTGATTGGAAAATGGGAAATACCGCTGGGTCCCATTCTCCGTCACCGACATTCCTATCGGAGTGGATTTTTCGTAGGAGCAATGTAGGCACCACTCCTAGGGTAAGGTATACTCTCTCTCTTTCCTTAATTTCTCCTTAAATATTTAGTCAAATCGATGATTGGATACCACCATGGGGTCCTAACTCCAATCCTCGTCATGTTGGTTAGAGCAAATTTTAAATTTGGGTTTCTTAGGCACCACTCCAAAGTTAGGGTAAGGTTAAGAAAATTAAGCTAAATTGATGATTTTGGTAGTTTAATTATTTATTTGGAGTATTTGGGCTTAGGAAATATTAAAATAGTATTTTACCTGGGGCTGAGTTAAATAAATTAGGATTTATGAATTTAGGGTTCGGGTAAGCACCGCAAGTATAATTTCGAAATCCCTGCTGGCGTAATTTCTAGAAACCAGGTAAGGGGAATAGATTAAGCAAGTAATTTTGTGAATTAATCGGTTAAAATGGAAAAATAATATGTGTAAGTATATGTTTATTATGCGATTTTTAGAAAAAAAACCCAATCGTTTGAACTGTGATTTTGAACCTAGGGCTGTGTTATTAGTTATTATTTGCGAAAATGGAATGATGAAAGTAATGGATTTTCTAGATAATTGTGGAGATAATTAAATGTGTATTTTCAGTAATGTGAATGATGAATGTGGGTTGGGGTATTTTTAGTAAATGTATAAATATGTGTATTATTCTAAATCGTGTGGCATGTGTAAAAAGAATATATTACGATGAATTATGATATATATATATATATGAGATGTTGGAAATACTGAAATGCGTTGAGAATATTTATTGTGTGTGATTGTTGAATCAGAGTTGAATGTGAATGTTAAATTGCAAGTTATGGTTTGAGAACTTCGGTGGATTGTGGTTTTGTGTTGTGCACAGTACTGTTGCGTGTGATTTTTGAAGAGCTAGTGCACCCACATGTCTCGTGGTGAGTGTGGAGACAATTGGTCGATTGTGCTGTGTAGGGTCCTTGGAGTTCGGACCAATGTGGGAAAGCCAATCTAACTTATAAATTGAAGAGGTTTTTTTTTTTTTTATTTAACTCTGGTGGGCCCACTAGGGTTAAGTCCAGCTTCAGGCTGCACAACCTGTCATGGGGGGAAGCATGACAATGTATTATCCATCTGGTAGTGAGTTCTAAATGCATAATTGTTAACTTGACCAGTGAATAAAATGAGAACAAAATATATGAATGCAGACGGGAATATAGAGAAAGTGAAATGTGAATGTGAAATGTGGAAGTGAGATTTATGTGATGTGAAATACTAAGAAGTGTGAAAACTGAGAACTTGAAAAGATGAATAATACAGAGATAACAGACACAGAGTAAAGTAATAAGTGTATTATATATTGTAGTATTATATATAATTGGGGCGAAGTATACTCTCCGCCCGAGGGCTTACTGAGAAAGGCGAGTGCCTTGATTAATATCATATGTAGCCATACTAGGCTACATAATGTTTTAGGGTAGAGGGAAACTACTTGTATGGGTGGGTAATCTCCCCTATTCTCGAGAACTTCTCCCTATAAACATTTGTGTGAATGTGTGTGAATACACGATAAACTATCCACCTGAGGGCTTATCGAGTAAGGTAAGTGCCCTAATATGCTTCAGTTGTAGCCATAGGTTGCACAAGGTATCAGAGCAGAGGAGTGCTACTTGTATGGGTGGGTAATCACCCCAATCCTTGGGAACTCTTGTTAGTAAAATATGCTGCATGTGTGTGAGTAGGGATAGAGAATGATTTCATAATTGTGGATTAATTTGTAAATGATGATTATATTTTGTACACTTAACCTCATGATAGCCATACACCGGTACTACTCTATTCCGACTTATTGAGATGTGTCTCACCTGATATGAATTTCATCTTTTTTAGGGCCTCCGCGTGATCGAGCTCAGTGAGCTCGGGGCTGGCGTAGCACTTTTGAGAGAGAGAGAGAGAGGGTATAGACTTTTGATGTATATTTTTGGGTTTTGTTTCAGTTTTCTAAGTTGTATATTTGTGAATACTGGATGTCAAAGAATACCTTTTGAGATTATATATATATATGTAGAAATTCTAGTATATTATTGATGAGTTGTTATTATTTCCGCTGCGTGGTTGAGGTTATGGTATCAGATACAGGTGAATGGAACACGTGGCACTCGGGCTCCACCTGGAGGGTTCGGGGCGTCACAAAAACCCAACTACTTACCCTTCAACCAGGGTAGCACAATCAGCCTCCTCTATCTCGGAGCTCGGTCCGATCGTCTATCTGGGTTTCCTGAAATGTTTGTATTGTTGGGGTGAGACACCTCTCAGTAAGGGAGATAGACTAATATCAGTGTGTGGCAACATGAGTATTACTATGTTAGATACATATACTGTTCGTGATAAATTGTATATAATAAGTAAGGAAAATATGTACATAGTTTAACTGCATTTGACAAATCTGGTAAAACTGTTTCGTATAAATCTGAATAAATCATAATTTACCTTAACATACTGTATCATTCTAAATTTATGTATACATATAAATCATCCGCTATATTTCTATATATTACTGAATTTATACCCCAGATGGAAGGCTAAATCATGAATTAACCTCGCATGATCAGGTTGTGTGGCCCGAGGTTTGGACTTAACCATGGTAGTCCTACCAGGTTAAGTCAGTCATAATATAACTACGCACAATTGCCCACCCAATCTGGTCCACCCATCCTACTCGCCGCAACACTTCGGGGCTAATCGGCCTCTAACCTAACACTTTCTGAATAGTGTGGTTGCACTATCGGCTAAACATCCAACCTAAT
The DNA here is from genome assembly GCF_029873635.1 of Malania oleifera. Classification (NCBI taxonomy): domain Eukaryota; kingdom Viridiplantae; phylum Streptophyta; class Magnoliopsida; order Santalales; family Ximeniaceae; genus Malania; species Malania oleifera. Next base: position 54,589,706 of record NC_080422.1, on the reverse strand, counting down.
CTGCCCATCCTACTCGCCGCAACACTTCTCAGGTTGGCACACAGGGGTTATACTGTCTGATCTGGCTAGCTAGCTACGGTATCGTGCTCATAACATACTTAGTCCATCAAGGTTCTGCTATCATATAGTATTTTTCATTAATAACCGTAATAATACTATTTCATGATTATGTGTAAAATCTGTCGTAATAATAATATTTCTAAATATCTGTTATAAATATATCTAGCCACGACATCTTGACCGACTGAAATATCATGGCATCTGTGCCGGCTGAATATCACGGCATTTGCACCGGCTGAATATCATAATATACTGAGAATATAATTTAGGTACTGTTTATAGTTTTTTTCTCAAAACTATCGTCAAATCATGCTTGAACTGTGAATTCATAAAATATTCCGACATACCATTATTTATAGTAAAATTTATACTCATGTCATACACAAGTGAGTACTACTCTATAATAAATCATCTGGCCTGAGAAAATATATTTTTGTTGACAAAATAATATTAAATCTGTTTTCAAAGTATCCTTATTTCAACATCAGTATTCCCAAAAATTATATTAAATCATATATATAAATTTTTGAATCAAATACTGTATATTCAATAATTAATTTTCTAAAAATACCTGACTTAATCTATCCCCTTAGCTGTTTCCTGAGAGGCCTACTAAAAACCCTAAATCCACTCCCGCGACGTTCAGAGTTCCAAATCCTGAAATCACATTTTCTCAATTTAATCAGCTCAACCCAAGAATAACAATTATCTTAATATTCCTAGGCTCATACGCTCCTATTAACTGGTTAAATTCTAAAAATATGGGTTTGATCCACTTCCCATATTTAAATTTAATTTCTAACATATTTAAAAATGCCAATATGATCACATCCCCACAGTTTAATCTAATTCCAAAATATTCCCAAAAATCTAATTTAATCAAATCCCTAGAATTTAACTTAATTCCAAAATACTCCCCAAAAATTCTATTTAATCAAATCCTTACAGTTTAACTTAATCCCAGGAATATCTCTAAAAATATAATATAATTCAATCTTGTAGTTTAATTTAATCCCAGAAATATCTCCAAAAATCTAATATAATCCAATACTACAATTTAATAATTAAATACTAGAATTTAATTGATTAACTTAAAAAAAAACAATAGACACAATTTGTACTCCTCACCTTAGTCTTGGAGTGGTGCCTAGGATCCCCAAATCAAAAATTTGCTTTGATTAACTTGCTCAAAATCGAAGTCGAGACCCTATGGTGGTGTCTGATCGTTAATTTGGGTGAAGATATGAGGAGAAATTGAAGAGAGAGAATGGGTTTACCTTACCCTAGGAGTGGTGCATATAACACTCCTATGACAAATCCACTCCGATTAAAATGCCGATAGCCGAGATAGGAACCTAGTGGTATTTTCTATTTTCTGATCAGTGCTCGTTGGGCCGAGGAAATCAAGGAGAGAGAGAAAGAGGGACGGAGGAGAGTGAAAAGAACTTGGCACAAGGTTTCTATTCTTCAATCCCTTCCTGAGGAAGATTCAACATAACCTATCATATATTATACTAATATTATATAATAATAATAATAATAATAATAATAATAATAATAATAATAATAATAATAATAATAATATATGTATGTATGTATATATCACTTATCCTTATATATTTGTATATATATAACTATCATATTACTTAATTTAATTAATTCAATTTACTAATGTTTAATTAATTAATATTTCATCTTACTTTTCTTTTTCTTTTTTTTTACTTTTCCGGATCTTCACAATCAATGTGTGGCAAATGAGTTGTAGTATTCCAAAAACACATCTATTAAATAAATAACTTTAACTGGTAAAACATGTAAATCTGAACTCACACTTATATATATTTGAAAACACATATTTCCTTTTTCCAAAACATGTCGTATCATAACACATAATTCTCTGCAATAATTAAATCATACATATATATATACACACACACACACACACATAAGGAATTTTCCTCTGAATGGACGTTCATACATCATCATATAATAACCCCATATGATCGGGTTGTGTGGCCTGAAGGCGGGACTTAGCCATGGTTAGCCCACCACCAAGTTAAGTCAAACTTATCGCATCTGTAGCACGATTGACCTACAGCAGCCTGGTCCGAACCCAAGGACAGTCGACATCTCTTCACAGACCCAATCAACTTCCGTTAATAACACTCTCCCCAAGTAGTGTGGTTGCACTGACTATCATCATCATAGCTACAGTACCGTGCTCTAAACATAATTGAAACAATCCATCAGGGTTCTGCTACCATATAGTACAATTCATATAATATAACCGTATAAAATCTGACATGTTCTCAATTTATTTTGTATAAAACCATATCATATCATATCATATCTCGGCACACAACCATAAATAACTGACACACCGCTATAAATGCTTGTCACATAGTTATAAATAATAGACACACAACCATAAATACTCGATACACAGCCATAAATAACTGGCACACAACCATAAATACTCGTCACACAGTTATATAAAATCGGCACACAACCATCTGTACTCAGCACACAACCATTTATAATCATATCATAATTCCCAAAATTTTTTAAAAAACATTTCTATAATCAATATATATACTCATGCCACAATTTGAATAATAAACCATAAATTAATAACAGCCTGGAAAACATATACATTTAACTGAAAATTAAATGAATCATCATCTTTTAGGGTTTAATCAACTCAATATACCCATTTTTCCAAAAATATACTTATAATAATTATAATTCGAAATCCCCATTCCCGTATACCAAAATATTCAGAAAAACATATAAATAATTTCTGTAACCACATATTATAATTTAATCGGTTAAATTTATGAAAATACCTGACATAATCTATTCTCCTTACCTGATTCCTAGAGTGGTGCTTAGAATCCCCAAACAACCAATATGCTTCGGTTAAACTGCAGAGAATCAACGCTAGGATCCCGAAATGGTGTTTATCTCTCAATTCTGGCTAAACTGGGGTGAGAAATTAAGGAGAGAAAATGGGAGAACCATAGCTTAGGGGGGAGAGAGAGAGAGAGAGAGAGAGAGAGATTTTCCTAAAAAAAATAACCTTGGAAGCCTTTTATGGGCTGTTATCCCTGAGGAAACCGTCGACGGTTTGGTTTTTAACCAAACCGTTTTACCTTTACTGACAATCAATAAATCAAAATCGTTGACGGTTTTCTCTGAGCTCACCAAACTGTCGACGGTTTGGTCCTACACCAAATTGATTTCTCTTTTCTTAATTATTTTTTACTACTTCTATCTTCCGGATCTTTACATCCCCCCCCCCCCCCTTTATAAAAATTTCATCCTCAAAATTTGCTAACCCGTACTTATATCATAATCTCTTCACTGAAAGGTTTCACCCAATTCTACGAAGAGCCGGAGGCTACCCACATAGCGACCCCATCCCAAATTTATTAATAGTCCTCACTTGTGGTGAAGGAATACCGTGGTTATATAAACGGGTTTTGGGAGATTACAATAACCAAATCAAAACTCTCCTAAAACCACTTAACATAAAAATCATCACAGTTAGATTTACAATTAATTACACTCAACTACTTAACATGCACAAAACTTGCTTACATACAAACGAATACTTACCTGAACTTTTACATTATTTGTCAAAGTTGGGCCCCTGTTGAACAAGTGTGGGTACCTCTAGCGTATTTCTTCCTCTAGTTCCCATGAAGTTTCCTCGACTACGTGATTTCGCCAGAGTACTTTTACCAACGAAATCTTCTTGGTGCATAATTCATGCTCTTTCTAGTCTAAGATCTGAACTGGCACTTCATCATAAGATAGAGTATCTCTGAACTCCAAAGATTTGTAGCTTATCATGTGTGAAGGATCCGAGATGTACTTTTTCAACATAGATACATGGAACACATCATGGATCCTAGATAGTGCTGGGAGTAATGCTAATGTGTAGGCAACTGGACTAACTCTTTCTAGTATCTCGAACGGTCCAATATACCTAGGGCTTTACTTACCCTTCTTTCCGAATCTCATCACCTCTTTCATTAGTGTAATTCTCAATAATATGTGATCTCCTACACTAAACTCCAACTTTCGCCGGCGAGTATCTGCATAACTTTTCAGTTGACTCTGAGCTGTTTTGATTCTTTTTTGGATGAGCCTAATTTTCTCAGAAGTCTGTTGTACAATCTCCAGCCCCAAAATCTGCCTTTCACCCACTTCATCCCAATATAATGGAGTTCAGCACCTCCTACCATATAATGCTTCATATGGTGCCATTTCAATACTGGTTTGGTAGCTATTATTATAAACAAACTCCATCACTGGAAAATATTGCATCCAATTGCCCCCAAAGTCCAACACACAAGCCCGCATCATATCCTCTAATGTCTGAATGGTCCTTTCTGACTACCCATCAGTCTGGGGGTGAAATCTTATGCTGAAAGTTAACTGAGATCCCAAGGCTCTCTGTAAGCTTTTCTAGAATTGAGACATAAGCCGGGGTTGCACTCCATGAAGTCTAACTATTTCCTGGATATACAATTTGTCCAACTTATTCATGGAGTAGTTAGCCCTGATTGGAAGAAAATGGGTAGTCTTCGTCAGACGGTCAATGACTACCCATATGGTGTTTTGCCCATGTAGTGAAGGTGGCAACCCGTAACGAAGTCCATAGAGATGTACTCCCACTTCCATTCTAGAATATGAAGTGGTTGCAATGGCCCGACTGGCCTCTGATGTTTAGCCTTTACCTACTGACATGTTAAACACTGATCTACGTATCAGGCAATTTCTCTCTTCATATTATTTCACCTGAAAGATCCCCACAAATCCCGATACATTTTAGTGTTTCCTGGATGCACCGTGTACTAGGAACAAAGCGCCTCTTCCAAAAATGTTCTTTTAATATCAATATCATCAGATACACATAACCTAGTATGAAACCTTAAAGTTCCATCATATGAGATATTAAAATCTCCTCCTAGTCCACTCTTCACTTTATCCATAATCTTTACTAATTCTACATCATTCATATGAGCAGTCTTAATCCTTTCTAGTAAAGTTGGATGAAGTACCAGATTAGTAATAAATGCCTGATGATTTCCCTCCACCAGTTCCACTCCAAGACTTTCTAGATCTATCCTGATCTGGTGTTGAGCTACCACTACTGATACTGAGGCATTCCCTGATTTCAGACTCAAGGCATCAACTACCACATTAGCCTTCCCTGGGTGGTAACTGATGGTGCAGTCGTAATCTTTAATCATTTCTAGCCACCTCCTCTGCCTCATATTTAACTCCTTTTGCATGAATAAATACTTCAAACTCTTATGGTTCGTAAAGATCTCACATTTTCCACCATACAAATAGTGTCTCCAATTTTTCAATGCATACACCACTGCAGCCAACTCCAAATCATGCGTAGGGTAGTTCTTCTTATACTCCTTAAGTTGCCGAGAAGCATATGCCACAACTTTTCCCTGTTGCATCAGAATACACCCTAACCTTTTCTAAGACGCGTCACTATGAATCACAAATCCACATTCTCCTGATGGAATGATCAAAACTGGGGTAGTGACGAGGCGTTGCTTTAATTCCTAAAAATTTCATTCACAATTATCGGTCCACTCAAATTTCACATTCTTCCTTGTTGACTATGTCAAAAGACTCGATAGTCTAGAAAATCCTTCCACAAATCGCTGGTAGTACCCTGCTAAACCCAAGAAACTTCTGATGTTCTAAACATTCCTCGGTTTCAGCCAATTCACTACCGCCTCTATCTTACTCGGATCTACAGAAATACCATCCCGGGATATCACATGTCTAAGGAATATAACTTTCCCCAACCAAAATTCAAATTTTCTGGATTTAGTATACAACTTCCTTTCTCTTAACACCTGTAGCACCATTCTCAAATGATTTCTGTGCTCCTCATGTTACTTTGAATAAACCAGTATATCGTCAATAAAAACTACCATAAACTAATCCAAGTATTCATGGAAGACTCTGTTCATTAGACTTATAAGTGCTTCAGGAGCATTGGTCAGTCCGAAAGGCATAACCAAGAACTCATAATGGACATACTTGGTTTGGAAAGCCGTATTTGGAACATCCTCTGATTTAATTTTCACCTGATGGTAGTCGGAACGGAGGTCAATCTTAGAATAAACCCTGTGCTCCCTGAAGCTGGTCAAATAGATCATTAATACGGGGAAGAGGATACTTATTCTTAACTGTCACTTTATTTATCTCTCAGTAGTCGATACATATCCTCATCAACTCATATTTCTTTCTTACAAATAGAACCAATGCTCCCCAGGGTGAAACATTAGGTTTGAAATACCCTTTATCCAGTAATTCTTGCACCTGCTCCTTTAATTCCTTCAACTCAGTTGGAGCCATTCTATAAGGAGCTTTAGAAATTGGTGTCGTCCCTGGCAATAAGTCTACAGCAAACTCAATTTCACGATCAGGAGGCAATCCAGATAAATCTTATGGGAAAACATCTGAAAATACCCTTACCATTGGAATATCTTCTAACTTTAATTCTCCCTCAGGTGCTTCCTTCACACAAGCTAGGTACCCCTGACATCTGTCCAGAAGTAGCCTCCTTGCTTGAATAGCTGACAATATCTGTGGTGAGGAGCGCACGCACACAAATTTGTACTCCTGCTCCCCAGGAGGTTTGAATATTACATCTTTCTAACGACAATCAATGCTAGCATAATTGGTTGCTAGCCAATACATTCCCAAGATCACGTCAAACCCGTGCATATCCAACACCACTAAATCAGCTGGTAGCATTCTCCCCTGAATATCCATGGGATAGCTTTTAAGCACCTTTCTGCACACTACTACTGTTCATGTCGATGTGGCCACAGATAAACCGACATCCAGTGACTGAGCTTCTATACCACATAGTTTTATATACTCCCGAGAAACAAAAAAGTGGGTCGCCCCTGAATCCAATAAAACAACAGCTTTAATTGAAATCATGAAAATAATACCTCTCACCATATCTCCTACAGTCTCTGTGTCGCCTAGTGTGAGAGAGTAAACCCGTTCCTAAGCAGTGTTCCTCTGCTAGTTATCTTGGGGTGCCTAGTTGTTTCCCCAGATTTATCTAGGGGTGGGAGCATTACTCGGCGGTGTATGACAATCTTGCACCATGTGACCGGACTAACCGCACCGATAGTAGATAATTGCCCTAACTTGGCATTCCCCCACATGCCTCATGTTGCATCAAAGGCAAGTAGGATAAAATTAATCACCCTGATATCCTCAGCTCCCCATCTCCTATGTCTAGCCCCTACTACCTCTATCTCTCCTCCAAGGGCCCCGACTAGTACTTGCTTGAAAATTAGGAGGCGTAGGCCTTTTTCTCTGAATCTGTACTCCTATACCCCTCTATAAGCTTGTCTCTATCACCGTGGTCTTATCCACTAACTCTAAAAAGTTCTGAACCTGGAAAGCCACTACCTGCTCATAAATGCCCTGCCTCAGACCTCTCTCAAATCTTCTTGCCCTTTTCTCCTGATCTAGCACCATAAACGAGGCAAAATGGGACAAATCAACAAATCTAGCTGCATATTGTCAAATTTAGAAATTCCTCTGCTTTAGCATTCCTGGTAGTAGTGAGAAAGTATTGGTTGAAAATATTTCCTTGAAACGACTCCAAATTAAGTCTGCGGGTACCAACCTCTGCTCCTCCAACAGCCTTACTGATCTCCACCAGCATTTAGCTTCCCCTATCATCTTAAAAGTAGCAAAAAAAACTTTCTACTTCTCAGTGCAAGAGAGGATTGCTAATATCTCCTCAATCTCCTGAACCTAATTCTCTGCCACGAAGGGGTTGGCTCCTCTTGAGAATGATGGGGGATTCATCCGAGTAAACTGCTCGATGGTGCAACCCTGGTGAGCCGGCGGGTAGCCTTGTTCCCCTAAGTTTCTTGCTATCTTTGCCATAACTTGCAGACCGATACTGTGCAACACCATATCAGAATCACTGCCGCCCATGCTGGAAGGCCCTGCATCGTTACCACCACCAGCATTTGCATTACTACTCCTGGGGTCCATCCTAAAAATATAACAGGATAGTCTTAGAATCCTAAGATCATAACACAACTAATGCATTTTTCTAACTAAGAACCATAAGATGTCCTCCTACAACCAATCAACTTAACATCCTTATTCCTAATTTAAAATTCAGTCTTACCACTCAGAAACAAGAACCGACGTTAGTTTACCATGACTTTCCTAAAACCGTCATTTAAGGAAAATCATAGAAACCACCACGGAATTTCTGTCTCCAGGCTGTGAGACAAAATCCTAAATTCCTATACTTTGATATTGTTATCCACTGTCCGCTAAAGTCTACAAAACCTAACAACCTAAGCTCTGATACCACATCTATAACGACCTTGTAAAATTCTACTGCTATAAATATGCTTTGATACCAATAATAATATCAACAATATCTACCCGAACCCAAGGACGGTACTGGGGATACACCTATCCATTAATACATACTACAATACAACGGAAGCATAATATACCCAATCCTCATATATAATACCAGAGTTCTAATGTGTCCACAAATATACATATATATTCCCCAAACAAAAATCCATCATATCCCAACAATACACCAAGTATAATCATATACATCATTGTATCTCACAATTACTTACCCTAAACAAAACACTATCCACTCCTGCCTTGGAGAACTTTAGGCTCGGTTTCCGAGATTTCCTGAAATGTTAAAGGTTATAGGAGTGAGACACCTCTCAGTAAGAAGGAGTAGATTATTATCAGTGTGTGACAAATGAGTTTTAGTATTCCAAAAACACATCCATCAAATAAATAGCTTTAACTGGTAAAACATGTAAATATAAACTCACACTTATGTGCGCGCGCACGTACACACACACACACATACATATATAAATTTGAAAACACATATTTCCTTTTCCCAAAACATGTCATATCATAACACAATATATATATATATATATATATATATATATATATACACACACACATATACATAAGGAATTTTCCTCTGAATGGACGTTCGTACATTATCATGTAATAACCCCATATGATCGGATTGTTCGGCTCGAAGGTGAGACTTAGTCATAGCTGGCCCACCACCACGCTAAGTAAAACATATCATGTCTGTAGTAATATTGGCCTATCACAGCCTGGTCCAGACCCAGGGGCGGTCAACATCTCTTCGCAAGCCCAATCGACTTTCGTTACCAATACTCTCCCCGAGTAGTGTGGTTGCACTGACTATCATCATCATAGCTATGGTACCGTGCTCCAAACATAATTGAAACAGTCCATCAGGGTTCTGCTACCATATAGTACAATTCATATAATATAACCGTATAAAATCTAACATGTTCTCAATTTATTCTGTATAAAACCATATCACATCATATCATATCTCGGCACACAGCCATAAATAACCGGCACACGGCCATAAATAATTGTCACACAACCATAAATACTCGACACACAGCCATATAAAATCAAAACATAACCATCTGTATTCCCAAAATTTTTTAAAAAAACATTTCTACAATCAGTATATATACTCATGCCACACAATTTGAATAATAAATCATAAATTAATAACAGCCTGGAAAACATATACATTTCGCTGAAAATTAAATGAATCATCATCTTTTAGGGTTTAATCAACTTAATATACCCATTTTCCCTAAAATATACTTATAATAATTATAATTTGAAATCCCCATTCTCGTATACCAGAATATCCAAAAAAATATATAAAGAATTTTTGTAACAACATATTATAATTTAATCAATTAAATTTCTAAAAATACTTGACATAATCTATTCTCCTTACCTGATTCTTGGAGTGGTGCTTAGAATCCCCAAACAACCAATCTGCTCTGGTTAAACTGCAGAGAATCGACATCGAGATCCCAAAATGGTATTTATCTCTCAATTCTAGCTGAAGTAGGGTGAGAATTTGAGGAGAGAGAGTGGGAGAACCACAACTTAGGAGAGAGTGAGAGAGAAAGATTTTCCTTAAAAAAATAACCTTGGAAGCCTTTTATAGGTTGTTGTACTTGAGCAAAACCATCAACGGTTTGGTTTTTAACCAAACCATTTTATCACCGTTTTACCTTTATTAACCCTCAGTAAATCAAAACCGTCGATGATTTGGTCCTACACGAAACCAATTTCTCTTTTCTTAATTATTTTTTATTACTTCTATCTTCCAGGTCTCTACACATGGGGCATGTGATTTTAAATTCTTTTTCATAAGGATGGGGGTTAAGCTCCCCTGTATATTTGAATGCACACATACTTGCATTTTGGTTCAAGGATGATGTTCATTTAAGATCATTCAACATATATTCATCCTTCAAAAGATTTCAGCATGCAACAAATATTAATCGTTTAGCATACATGCATAACGTGTTGCATTTCAATTTTAAACATGATTGCCAATCAAGGCTATATTAAGAATTTATGAAATAGTTATGCTGTGGGGGTTCAATCATGAAGATAACGCAATTCAAAATACTCAATGAGTGTGTGAGACATAAAAACTCCCCCTATGTCATGCATTTGTCCTATTTTATGGACCATCATCAAATCATAAAACGTTTAATTAAAAGGATGATGTTTTACTATGTAGGTCCTGAGGAAGCTCAGAATCTAAGGATTTGGACCAAATGGTGTCCATGAACTAGATTTTCCTAGACTTAGAGACTTGTATGTGTTTTAGATTATTCTAGGAAATTTCAATGGATCTTCAAAGATTGTGCATGTTTTCAATTTAGCACATAGTATGTAAAATTCATCATGCACAAGCCTATTCAAATACTTTGCATGCTTTATGATATTCATTAAGTCCAACCAACATGCAATAGTCAAAGTGACCACTTAAAATTAAAACACTAAGTTCAACTTGGTCACTATCTTGAAACTATATAAGACTTTCAAAAGTATTCAGAATTTAAAAAATAAGTCTTATAAAGTCACAATTTTAGTCGACTAGCTAGCATGTATGTCTAAAATAGATCAATGAATTCAATATGCAAGACCCTAGTCAACTACCAGCATGCAATTCACAAATTTTGCAATAGCCTTGCAGATGGTGTTCCATACAAGCATGTAGTTCAGTATATCCAATCAATATAAACTACCATCAAATAATATAACATTTAGAAAGTAATGGATAGTAAGCATTCAGTTCACACAAAGCATCCAATATAAAAATAAGATATTTCTAAAATAAGCACAATACAATGAAGTATTTATTCAATGAACTTTAGATTTGCTACTCCCCCTCAATTATACAGCCAAAGCACTAAATTTTTATGATCTTCTGAATATATTAATCATTTAAGCTTCAAGATGAGTTTAGAGCTATATGATGAAAGTCTATAGTTAATTCCCTAAAGCTCAATTTTGTATGATGGAAAAAATATGCTATATTTTAAGATATTCATACAAAAACATATGTATACAGCATTTAAAAGTTATTTAACCAATTAGGATCCTTTGTCCATTTAGGGAGTGGGTTTTACTCAAGCATGCTTCTGAGATATTTTTCAAGATAATGATTTATGGTTTTCCATCTCAAAATAAGGTTCTAAATATTTACACCTGTTAAGTTTTCAACCTTTACTTTGAACGTTTTGGAAGAATAATGTGAAAGATTGACTCATTCCTTTTAGTTCAAATTTAGCATGTTATAGCCAATATTTTCATGTTTTACCAATCATTATGATGTATATGCATTAAGTTCATATTGGATATATCAATTGAATTTTCATATTGGCTAGATTCTCTCAAATACTTAGTATAACCATAGTGTATAGTGAATGCATATTCTAAGATTTTACAGTTTAGGCACAAACCACTTCTTAAGACTATAGTCATCACTACCTCTTATAGCTAAACCTAAGCTCTAGGGAAGAATTGATCAATCATGTGATTCTTATAGGAGCTTGTTCTTCCTTTGGTTCGGAAGGGTTTGCCTTCTTGATTACCCATATCATTTTTCTATCCTTGCATCGAGCACCTCTAAATGGAAACTATGTTTGATGTGCCCTTTCCTTTTGCAGTATAAGCAAGTTATGTATGTGCGTGAAAAATTATGCTTATTAGTTCTATTTATATTTGATGAGGCATAAAAATGACAATGGGATTCATAAGCTGAATATGAACCATTTTTGAAAATATTTTTCTTTTTAACTCCTAAAGGTTAATCATGATTATTCTTTTCATCTTTGGCTTTTGGTGTACTTCCTGATTCATCTACCATTTCTCCCTCCAAACTGATAATTTTTAATATTTTCTTAATCTTTTTCTTCTCTAGAGTGGCATGATATTATTTTAGTTTTTTTAATTGTTTTGTCAACTTTTTGTTCTCATTTTTCAAAAACATTTTCTTCTTAGATATCCTAACTAGAAATTTATGCATTTCAAATAAAGAGTTTTCTAATTCATTGTGAGGAAGCATACTAGCGTCATTGAATTCATCACATAATTAATCACTAAAATTATCATACGAATTATTAACAGAAATATCACACAAGCTAGCAGAATCACAAGATATATCACAGCATTCAACATAAGAATCATCATATGAAACAGTGCGCGAATCAATAAATGAGGTAGAAGGGGACACAAATACCTCATTGTCAGTTAATGCAATTAACTCATGATTTACCACTTCCTGATCATTTGAGCTTGGAGCCTCTTAAGTGGTGGTTTTGGACTCTTCATACCTCGTATCAAGCTCTTCCCAAATTTCTCTTGCACATTTACATGCCATGATTTCAAGAAAAATATTATAATCTACAGCACGATATAACATATCCATGGCATTTGAATTTCCATGTATTAAGTTAGTGCCATTTTCATTTATTGGCATACAAATTTTCTTAACAATCACTTGCCAGGTCCTCCAATCCATTGATTTTATAAAAAATACTCATTCGTTGTTTCCAGGTGGTGTAATCAACACCACAAAATAATGGAGGCCTAGAAAATGATTATCCTTCACCAAATAGGGATACACCAATAAGAGCCATTACAATCTTTAGCAAAAACGGTTAAGTCTTTTGCAATGAGACTCTAATACCAATTGAGAGTTATGGTGCATTCCCAAGAGGAAGGGTGAATTGGGTATTAAAAATTATATCTTAGGTCAAGTATGTCCTATTTTTAGTACAACCAGTATTACACAACCTAAGTTCTTTCTAAGCAGTCACAAATATCATAAATATTGAGATATGTAAATATTTAAAATCATGCACAATAATCACAATAAGTCAAGTACAAACATATAAATGTGGAAATGTAAAGAGAGTGGGGAGAGAGAGAGCACAAACACGAGATTTTTACGAGGTTCGGCAAACTTGCCTACGTCCTCGCCTTGGGCAAACCTCCCAAAGATTTCACTATCCGCTCCTTTAAACCGAACGGAGCTTCCCGTTACAATCCGCTACTTACATAAAACGTAGCTACCTCTTTACAATCCGTTGCTTACACGAGGCGTAACTACCTCTTTTCAATCTATTGTTTATACGAGGCGCAGCTACCTTACCACGATTCACAACCCGAACCGCCAAAACAAATGATATGAGATTTTCACACAAGCAAATGCTTCTTAATAAGCAAAGATGTACAAATGAAATCTAGATGCACTCTCAAATAATTTTATATTTGAAGCTCATTAGAGTATATGAAATCCTCTAAAAAATATTTTTCAATAAAAGGAGAGTGTGAATTACGATGTTATCCAAAGAGGGGGGGTGAATTGGGTATTTCAAAAATATTAAAGTTTATTTTACCACTTAATTCCTATTTCAATATTTAACAAAAAAAATTACAGAGACTTGAAATTAATTCAAATTATTATCTCAATAAATTAAATTATACCAAATTAATTATCAACTGCATGTAATATTAACCAACATACAATCATACAAAAACTGATAGTAAAATGCAAGCAGAAATTAAAAAGTTAAGGGAAGAGAGAAGGCAAACACGATTTTACGAGGTTCAGCCAACCCGACCTATGTCCTCGCCTTGAGTAACCCACTCAAGGATTCCACTAAATCCCTACTCCTTTAACCGGGACGGAGCTTCCCTTACAATCCGCTGCTTACAAGAGGCACAACTTCCTCCTACTCTGCTACTTACAAGAGGCACAACTTCCTCCTCACCCGGTTCACAACTCGAACCGTGATTACAATATAGAATTAGAATTCTTCAAAAACTCAATATTGCTTCTACATAAGCTAGTGAGTACAATCAAAATCCTAACACATATTCATATGATAAAACTTGAAGCTCAGTATGTATGTAACGATGATATCGTTATATGAATGATATGCTTCACAAATCAATCCTTTAAATTGATATCTCCCAAAAATGATTTTATAAATAAATGCTTTGGAGAAATGTAAGGTTCGATTTCAGAATACTTAATGCGAGATTAGAAAATAAGATCCTTTCAAAAAAATAATCTTTGATAATGCGCAAATCTATATTCTTGCTATCAATAATCTGTAAAGTTGAATCTTTGAATAAATATACGACTTTGAATATGGCAAAGATTTAGACACTATGTTTCAAAAATAATATCCCTTAAGAATATGTATTTTAAGGCTCTTAGGATTTGCAATCAAATACTTCTTACACTAATCAAATAGAAAATCTTTGAATGAAGATATATTTAAAACTTTCTTCAAAATTTTAGTTTTAAACCAAAAAAAAAAAACTTTTCTCAAGTAGTTATATAAATAATAACTCAAGATCAATTTCTCAAATTGAATATTCAAGAATAAGTTTGTGATATGAAAAAGTCTTTGAGAATAAGCAAATAATTAGTTTGATCACCAAACCTCAATACCCAAGTTGTTTTCACAAGATTTGCTAGAACTCTTTTGAAAATCAACGTAGCCCAAGCTTAGGTATGTAGTAAACGCTTTGAAATTACATGCAAGAGCTAAGTAATGTGTTCAATGCTTCCTAGAGTTTTCTATACGTTCAAGGCTCCCAATCATATGCCAAAAGTGAGGCACTAGGGTTTAGAGGTTGTTTATATAAGAAATCTCGACCTTAGGATAAGTCCTGACGGTTGGATCAATTTGATCAAGTGAATAACTCGTGTGTTCTCTTGCTAAAATTCAGATTCTTAAAGTTCTCGCAGTTTCAGATGACTGAGCATTCGGGTTCAGACGTCTAATGTTCCTTAAAGCACTGAAAAATATAGTCTAGACACAAGGTTTGACTACTGAACTGTGGGTTTAGTCTCCTGAAGTCCCAATTTAGACAACTGAACTTGATGGTTCAGACGTCTGAAGGTGTTCTGTGTTCTGTATTTCATAATTAATTCTTCAGATGCCTGAACTAATTCTTCAGTCTTCTGAGGAAATTCTTCAGACCTATGAAGTAAAACTTCAGTCGTGTTAGGTTTTATCTTCAAACTTCTGAGGGTACTCCTCAGTCATCTGGGCAGACCAACTTCAGAATTTTCAGTTTAGTTTCAAAAGCATTTGAACTCTCTTGCTTTAATATCTTATAAAACATTTTCCTAGGTTCAAAATAAGTTCTCTTAGTACATGTTTAACCCTAGAAGGTTTTTATGAGATGCTTGTGTGGGGTATATTTTGAGCTTATAGCTATATCATATAAAATATACATATACATCAATTCTAAATACTCATTCCCATGATGATCATGAACTTGACACTTGCATCTTCATTCTTCTATCACCTTCCATTGCATACTAAGTAATGTTCCTGCTCACATTCTTAATGCACAGATCAAATACCAAGTGATTTGTTATTATCAAAACAGGATTGGACTTATAAAGTCAACAATCTCCCCTTTTTTGATGATGACAAATACACGAGTAGAAATATAAAATGGGTTACACCTAACAAGGCTCCCCCTCAAATAATGCACAATATAAAATTCAGCACAATGTAAAATAGGCAATAATTTTGCACGTATAACTCATGTACTTATGTACTTTTCTCCCATTGCATAAAAAAAACTTTTGCAAGCTATTTTTTCTATAACCCTTATATTCTTCTCCCCCTTTTGACATCAACAAAAAGGCATACAACAAAAATGTTTTGACATAATTATATCTCATTTTTAAAAATATGAAACTTTATATTTCAAAATTGTATTGTGAAATATGTCTCCCTGTGTTATTCAATGTACTTCTCCCCCTTGCTAATGCAAAATTGTGTTGTTGAATTAAATTTCAATGTGAACATACATAGTGTGTCAAATTACATAGACATGGATAATCAAAACAGTCACTAAAGTTCAAAGGTTTATGTGAGGATTAACATGTGTCATTTAACATGAAATCATCATGCTATGAGTTTAATACCCAATGTGAACAAATGAGCCAAATTTGAAATTTCTAACCAATTGTGAGTATTAATTGATGTTGCTCCCCTTGAATTGTGTAATCTAATATAATTTTAGGCAACTTCTCGACTATGCATCAGGCATAATTCATGCCTAATTTGGATAAACCTATCCTACACAAGTGGTTCGTGAATATGTCTGCCCATTGTATCTGTGCATACAAACTCAAGTGTCACATCACCTTTTTGTACATGATCACGAAGAAAATGATGTCTAATTTCTATGTGTTTAGTTCGTGAATGTGATATAGGGTTCTTTGAGATGTTTATTGCACTAATATTGTCGCACATTATAGGAATTGTATCATAGCTTAATCCAAAATCCATAGGCTGTTGCTTCATATATAGCATTTGAGCACAACAGCTTCCAGTCGCTACGTATTTAACCTCGGCTGTGGATAGAGCAACTGAATTTTGCTTCTTTGAAAACCAAGATACTAACGAATGTCCTAGGAAATGACATGTGCCGCTAGTACTTTTTCTATCTACTTTACTTCTGGAAAAATCAACATTGAAATAGCTAACAATCTCAAAGGATGTATACGTAGGATACCATAACCCAAGTTCCACGGTTCCTATCAGGTATCTAAGTATTCGTTTGACAGCTAATAAATGTGACTCTTTAGGTGTAGCCTGAAATCTTGCGCACAAATATACACTAAACATTATATCAGGCCTGCTAGCAGTTAGATATAGTAAGCTGCCAATCATCCCACAATAGAGCTTGACATCTACTGGTATACCTTGTTTGTCTTTATCTAATTTCAAAGAAGACCTCATAGGTGTTCCTAGTATTTTTCCATCTTCCATATTAAACCTATTGAGTAAGTCTCTAACGTACTTCGATTGATTTATAAAAATTCCATGTTTTTCTTATTTGATTTGAAGTTCTAGGAAGAAATTTAGTTCACCGATCATGCTCATCTCAAATTCATTTTGCATAGTACTTGCAAACTCATTGCACAATTCTTCATTTGTTGCTCCAAAAATGATATCATCTACGTATACTTGAACTAGGAGCATGTTTTCATTCTTTGATTTTATGAATAGTGTTGTGTCTATATTTCCTCTAATAAATCCATTATCCAGTAGAAATCCACTTTGCCTTTCATACGAAGCTCTAGGAGCTTGCTTTAAATTGTACAAGACTTTAGTTAGTCTATAAACATGTTTTGGATACTCATGGTTTTCAAAACCTGGGGGTTGTTCTACATATACCTCTTCACTTATGTAGCCATTTAAAAATGCACTTTTGACATCCATTTTATATAGTTTGAAATCCTTAAAATCAGCGTAAGCTAAAAACATACGAATGGCTTCCATTCTAGCTACAAGTGCACAGGTTTCCTCAAAGTCTATTCCTTCTTCCTGGTTATATCCCTGAGCTACTAGTCTTGCCTTATTTCTAACAACTATCCCATGTTCATCTTTCTTGTGCTTATATATCCATTTTGTTCCAATAACTGTCTTATCCTCAGGTCTAGGAACTAATGACCATACTTTATTTCTCTCAAAATGGTTTAACTATTCTTGCATGGACATCACCCATGATTCATCCTCAATTGCTTCACTCACATTCTTAGGTTCTTCTTGAGATAGAAATGCACAATGACTAATCATATTTCTAAGTGAGGATTGTGTGGCTACTCCACGAGATGGTTCACCTATTATTTGATCAATATGATGATTCTTTATGTACTTCCATTCTTTAGGTAGTTCATTAACTTCATTTTCAAATTCATTAATTTCAGCAGATGGTTCCTTAATTTCATTTCTCTTATCTAAATCATTTTCAATAGATAGTTTTTCAAATTCCTTATTAATCTTAATTTTATCCTCATCATACTTTTGAGTAAATGGATTGGATTCATCGAATACAACTTGAATGGATTCTACACCCCGTTAATGCTTGTTTATTATATACCCTATAGGCTTCACTATTTAAGGCATATCCTAGAAGAATACCTTCATATGATTTCACATCAAACTTTCCTAAGTGTTCATTGTCTCTAAGCACAAAGCATTTACAGTCAAAGACATGAAAATACGAGATGTTTGGTTTATGGCCATTCCATAATTCATATACAGTCTTATTTAGAGATGATCTAATCAAAACTCTATTGAGAACATAGCAGGCGGTATTCACTACCTCAACCCACAAGTGCTTAGGTAATTTATGTTCATTAAGCATAGTTCTTGTCATTTCTTGTATAGACCTATTCTTTCTTTCAACTACTCCGTTCTATTGAGGTGTTGTAAGAGCTGAAAAGTTATGGGTTATTCTTAATGAATTACAATATTCTTCCATATCTTGATTTTTAAATTCTCTACCCTTATTACTCCGGATATTTTTGATTATATATCCTTTTGCATTTTGAAATTTCTTGCATTGTTTAATGATTTTTTTCACATGCTTCATCTTTGTGACCTAAAAATAGCACCCATGTATATCTAGAATAATCATCAATTATAATGAATGCGTATGGTTTTCCTCCTAAACTCTGAATTGGGTTTGGACCAAATAGATCTAAATGTAACATTTGAAGTGGCCTAGTAATAGAGATTACTTTCTTCTTAAAACTAGATCTTACTTGTTTTCCTAGTTGACATACATCACAAATTTTGTCTCTCACAAATTTTTTCTTAGGCAATCTCTTAACTAAGTCTTCCTTAACTAGTTTAGATATTAAGTCCATGTTTGCGTGCCCTAATCTCCTATGCCAAATCCAACTAATCTCATTCATAGCAGAAAAACAAGTTATGTGTTGTGAAGCAAGATTGTCAAAGCTAGTGGCATATACATTTTCATGACGCTCAACAGTGAATAGAATTTTGTTATCAGTTTTATGTTCAACAATGCACTTGTCATGTTCAAAAGATACCTTATAACATTTATCGCATAATTGGCTTATACTTAATAAATCATGTTTTAAATCATCAACTAGTAAAATATCTTCTATAATAAGTGATGAATCGTTACCAACCTTATCTACACCTGTGATCCTTCTTTTTGCATTGTCCCCAAAAGTGACAAATCCTCCATCCTTTAGTGTGATGGATGCAAATTTAGCTTTATCCCCAGTCATATGATGTGAGCATCCGCTATCCATATACCATCTATCTTTTGAAGTGGACAGTCTCAAGCACATCTGCAAAACATAATCAGATAACTACTTTTGGTACCCAGATTTTCTTGGGTCCACAGGGGTTAGTGCTTGACACTCCTTTAACTCTCCATACTTTTTTCATCTTAATATCTCTGTTCTTAAAAGGACAATCAAATTTTATATGACTCATCCTTTTATATTTAAAACATGTGGTATATTTATAAGAATCTTTTGATGGAACATAAGTCTTTGATTCTTTTACAAAATAACTCATGTAAAGATGTTTTTGTTTCAAATTTTCTTTTCCATTAAAACCAAGTCCTTCTTTATCTAAGGAATTTCTTTGAGCTCCAAGGAGTTTTTAAAAATTAGTTTGATCTTATGTAAACTTACAAATAATCTTAGATTTATCTTTCAAATTCTTTTCTAACTCCTCAATTTTTAAATCCTTGTCTCTCATTAAGGATGCATAAGATTTATTTTGACTTTCTACAGACTTTGAAAGTTCCTTCAATTTTAACTTTAAAACAGAATTTTTCTTATTCATTTTCTCAAGCGTTTTAAGTATATATAAATAGTCCTATTGTTGTTCATCATAAGAGAGCATGCCATTTTTATTTTTTGAATCGTTGGAATAATAAGATGAAGCAAAACAAAAAGATTGTACCTCATGGTCTTTGTGAGCCATCAGAAACAGATTTGCAATCTCGCCATCACTGGATTCAGATTCTGAACTACTGGTGCTGTGAGTATCCTAACCAACTTTACTGCCTTCTTCTTCTTCTTAGATGCTTTCTTCAGCTAGGGGCAGTATGGCTTGATATGCCCAACTTCTCTACAATTATAACACATAGGAAGATCCTCCTTTTTCTTCTTTCTGCTTGTCTCTCCTTTTTTTTTTTTTTTTTTTTTTTGAGCCCTTGAATTTTCTGGTGTATTTCTTGTTCTTTCTTTTGAACTTTCCAAATTTCTTAGTGAGAAGAACCATGTTATCATCTGATTCTGAATCACATCCTTCACTGGAGCTGTTAGATGATGCCTTAAGTGCTGTAACTTTCTTTACTTTATTTTGCTCATTCTTCCTCTCATTTATCGCTAGCTCATAAGTGATGAGCAATCCGATCAGTTCATTAACTGACATCTCCTTTAGATTCCTTCTTTCAGCTATTGCAGTAGCCTTAGCTTCCCAAACTGGCGGTAGTCCCTTGAGTATTTTCCTAATTAACTCATAAGTAGGGTAAGATTTACCAAGAGCATTTAAAGAATTCGTGATGTGTGTGAATCTAGTGTACATGGATTGAATAGATGTCTATCCTACTATCTTTTACTTCTTTAGTACCTTCATATGTAACTTCTAATTTTTCCCAAATCTCTTTAGCAATATTATAGGCCATCGCCCAATTAAACTCATTTACATCTAGTGCACAGAATAGCAAGTTCATTGCAGTAGCATTTATTTGCACACATTTCCAATCTTCTTCAATATACTCATCTTCAATTTTGGGTACATTTACCTTATCAACTACTTTCATAGGGACATGGTTTCCCTTGGAAATAATTTTCCACACTTTCTAATCTACATTTAAAAGATATATGCTCATTCTTCTTTTCCGGTAGGTGTAATTTACACCGCAGAAAATAGGTGGTCTAGTGGACGAGTGTCCCTCACCGAATGGGGTTGTACCATTGTGTGTCATGTGATCTTTTTACAAAAATAACGGTTAAGTCTATGTAAACCCGCTTTGATACCAAATGTGAATTACGGTGTTATCCCAAGAGGGGGGGTGAATTGGGTATTTCAAAAATATTTAAGTTTATTTTACCACTTAATTCCTATTTCAATATTTAACAAAAAAAAAATTGCAAGGGCTTGAAATTAATTGAAATTATGATCTCAATAAATTCAATTATACCCGATAAATTATTAAGTGCATGTAATATTAACCAACATACAATTATGCAAAAACTGATCATGAAATGCAAGTGGAAATTAAAAAGTTAAGGGAAGAGAGAAGGAAAACACGATTTTACGAGGTTCAGCCAACCCGGCCTACTTCCTCACCTTGAGCAAACCACTTAAGGATTCCACTAAATCCTTGCTCATTTAACCGAGACGAAGCTTCCCTTACAATCCGTTACTTACAAGAGGCATAGCTTCCTTCTACTCCGCTGCTTACAAGAGGCACAGCTTCCTCCTCACCCGGTTCACAACCCGAACCGTGATTACAATATAAAATTAGAATTCTGCAAAAACTCAATATTGCTTCTACACAATCTAGTGAGTACAATCGAAATCCTAACACATATTCATATGATAAAACTTGAAGCTCAGTATGTATGTAACGATGATATCGTTATATGAATGATATGCTTCACAAATCAATCCTTTAAATTGATATCTCCCAAAAATGATTTATTAAATAAATGCTTTGGAGAAATGTAAGGTTCGATTTCAGAATACTTAATGCGAGATTAGAAAATAAGATCCTTTCAAAAAAAAAATCTTTGATAATGCGCAGATCTATATTCTTGCTATCAATAATCTGTAAAGTTGAATCTTTGAATAAATATACGACTTTGAATATAACAAAGATTTAAACACTATGTTTCAAAAATAATATCCCTCGAGAATATGTATTTAGAGGCTGTTAGGATTTGCAATCAAATACTTCTTACACTAATCAAATAGAAAATCTTTGAATGAAGGTATATTTAAAACTTTCTTCAAGATTTTAGTTTTAAACCAAAAAAAAAAAAAAAACTTTTCTCAAGTAGTGATCTTTCACAAAAGTATACATACATAATAACTCAAGATCAATTTCTCAAAATGAATATTCAAGAATAAGTTTGTGATATGAAAAGTCTTTGAGAATAAGCAAACAATTAGTTTGATCACCAAACCTCAATACCCAAGTTGTTTGCACAAGATTTGCTGGAACTCCTTTTGAAAATCAACATAGCCCAAGCTTAGATATGTAGTAAACACTTTGAAATCGCATGCAAGAGCTAAGCAATGTGTTCAACGCTTCCCAGAGTTGTGTATACGTTCAAGGCTCCCAATCATATGCCAAAAGTGAGGCACTAGGATTTATAGGTTGTTTATATAAGAAATCTTGGCCTTAGGATAAGTCCTGACCATTGGATCAATTTGATCAAGTGAATAACTCACGTGTTCTCTCACTAAAGTTCAGATTTTTAAAGTTCCTTCAGGTTTAGATGACTAAGCATTAGGGTTCAGACGACTGAACTGTGGGTTCAGTCTTCTAAAGTCCCAATTCAAACGATTGAGCTTAACGGTTTAGACATCTAAAGGTGTTCTACCTGTTATGTGTTTCATAATTAATTCTTTAGATGATTGAACTGATTCTTTAGTCTTCTGAGGAAATTCTTCAAACGTCTGAAGTAAAACTTCAGTCGTCTGAGGTTGCATTTTCATACTTCTGAGGGTACTCCTCAATCGTTTGGGCAGACCAACTTCAGAATTTTTAATTTAGTTTTTAAAAAAATTTGAACTCTCTTGCTTTAATCTCTTATAAAACATTTTTTGGGTTTCAAAATAAGTTCTCTAAGTCCATGTTTAACCCTAGAAGGTTTTCATGAGATGCATGTGTAGGGTATATCTTGAGCTTCTAGTTATATCATATAAAATATGCACATACATCAATTCTAAATACCCATTCACATGACGATCTTGACCTTGATGCTTGCGTCTTCATTCTTCTACTCTTTTAGTTCCATAGATTATACAAGGTTATATATATATATATATGTTTTAATCCTCGTGGCTTCCATGACTTCATCACCTTCCGTGCATACTAAGTAATGTTCCTGCTCACATTCTCAATGCATAGATCAAATACCAAGTGATTTGTCATTATCAAAATAGGATTGGACTCATAGAGTTAACAGAAAGTATGGAAAATGATTTTCTCAAATTGATTGACCTTTGCAATATCAAATATGAGAAGCCTCTCAAGCAAAAACATATGACTGAATATATTGCTCAAGGCTCTCTTCAAATACTCAAAGATTTTTCTCCAAAGATATTTTCAAATAAAAGAAGTAGGAGAAATATGAAAAATAATTTCTTCAAATAAATTGACCTTTGAAAAATAAAATCCAAGAAGGCTCTCAAGCAACATATAAGAAAATGAATATAAGCTCGAGCCTTACTTGTATAACCCAAGAAGAATTTCCCCAAAAAGAGTTTTTCAAAATAGAATAGTAGGAGAAAATGAGCTTTGATCTTCAAAAGTGGGTTTGGAAATAAGAATAAGAAACAAAGGATGTGTAAGTGTGCTTCCCAAGCGTTTCTTACTCTTTTTCTAAGTGTTTAGGCATGTATTTTTGTAGGCTAAACCCTCAAATGGAAATTATATGGCCGTTGGGGAAAAGAAATATTATAATATTTTGAAAAATAGTCGTTTTTTCACCCGTTGGAGCAGTTTTGCCCATTGGACTTGTCGACTAGTCCATGCACTTGTCGACTAATCTACACCTACCACTCGTCGACGAGTCTTGCCCAAGGTTTTTTGCTCGAGCACCTTTTAGTGTTTTAGACACAACTTTTTCTGTACTAAACCAAATTAATCTTTCTTGATATCAATAGAAAGCTAAGAGAAAATACCACAACTTTCATTTTGGACACTTTTTAAGATAAGGAGTGATTGATAGAAAAAAGTGCTCATCAATGCGACGGAAGAAACATGAATGGAATTTTCTACTGTGGACACCTTTTAGTATTTTGATCATTATTTTTTATAAAAAAAACTCAAAATGGGATGTTCTTGGTATCAAAAGAAAGCTAAAAAAATTCCTACAATTTTTATGTTGAATATATTTTAATATGAGAACTGATTAATTGATGAAATTGCTCATTAATGCGACGGAAGAAATATGAAAGCGATTTTGAAAAACTTGTTTTGGAATTTTTTTTTTACTTGAAATAATTTTTGCACATATGTAAAATGATTTTCTATGAAATATAGAGTGCCTAAAGTCAATCTAAGGTCATTGAGCTTTAAATTAAATCATGAGAAATGCAAGCACAATTAAACCTAATTAATTATTACAACCCAAAAAATAAATAAAAATCTTCATATTTTGCTCCTTTATAATTCCATGGAATATGTCGAGGTATGATCATCTACATCCTTCTACAGCTTTCATATTGCATCCGTCACTTGTGCTTTCAGAACTATAAACCTTATCATACACTAAGTACAAAAGTGAGATGTTGTGGTTTGTCATAATCAAAATAGGGATTGGACTCAAAAGTCAACACATACAACAAGAAAGTCCAACCTCGAAGCTTCAAGGAGGGAGATTTAGTATTAAAGAGGATCCCAAATGATAAAAATGACCCTAGCAGGAAATTCACTCCAAACTACAAAGGAGTTTGGGGGTGTAATAATTTTGGCAGATATGGATAATAGGATTATAGATCAACCATGAAGTTCTATCCATATTTTTTATATTATATGTTGCACTTGGACTATAGATCAACCATGAAGTTCTGTCCATATCCTAACTATTAGGACATTCTAGCTAGCACGAATACGTTTTGAACAATGTCCTACCTCTTCTAAATACTCTTCTAAACTTAATAGAAATTTAACTACTAAAAGTATTTAAATCATCATCACAAGCTCTCAAAATTTAAGTCAAAACCTTTAGAGCTTCATCGTCATGAATTAAGTTAAATGACTAACATGATTGGAAACCTATGCACGATTCTTAAAGTTTAATGCCATTTGAACTTGTGCCTCTCATACGTATTGAAATTCATAAAAGAGGAGGCAAGATAGGCTTAGCTCACAAAAAAGATATTCATTGTGACTTTTTGGTCCTCTAAGCCTAAGCATGTTCAGCCAAATCGAATCACGAAAAATCTAAACACTCAACTAAGTAATTAGAAAATGAAAAAGGCATAAAATGGATTAGTGCATAATTCAGGGGGAGCATTTCTCTTTTATGACTATTTACATTAAATGCTCTCATGATCATAGTTTATATGCCTTAATGAATGACAACATTGTATTGAACTCAAATCTATCCTCTACTCTCTCCCATTTATATTCTTTGATGGATAGATTATATTATATGAATTGTTGCTTGCTACCTGATTGCATGCTTAGTCTAGAATGTCTCCTACATGACGGATGCAATTGATGAGAATTGCATGCTGGTAGTGGATATAAGTTCTCGTGTGCCTTGAACTAAATTATATATTGCTTATTTGAATCAATCAGGTACAGGTTTTATAGGAAAATGTTTGTTGGAATTGGTGTGATCCTAAGAGGGGGGGTGAATTGGGTTTTAAAAACTTTTTGGCTAATTTAAACAATTCACCGATTCACCACAGTATCATATCTCATTCAACATGTATACGTGTATGTAAATCGAGTTTAACAATAAAAACAAACATACACGTGTGCAGTATCTTATTTAAATCAAATGTGTGCATGAGAATAATTTCGACATTAAATAAACATTCATACACATGCTGAAATTAAAATGCAGGAATTTAAATAAGATAGAAAGAGCGACACCAGATTTTTTATCGAGGTTCAGCCAAACCAACCTACATCCCCGCCTTGGGCTTACCCGTAAGGATTCCACTATACCTGTTCACTTAACTGGGAAGAGCAAAAGCCTTTTACATCCTCTCCTTATGGGGTAAGGAAAACCCCAGCTCAATTACTAGGCTGAGTCAAAGTAGTCTCACATGCGGAGCTAAGACTCCCTAGTTATATTCCGGGCTGAACCGAACCGGTCTCATTTACAGGACTGAGACTCCACAGTTCAATTAATGGGCTGAATCGAACCGTTACATGAAAACCATTCTTGTACATAAAATATGCTTCTAAAATACAAACAGAGATGTACACAATAAGCTCAGTAAAAGTATGCACTCCAGTGATATGAAATAATGCTCAGGGGAGTAAGGGTGCTTAACTATATTTAAACTCTAATAAATTTTTTCTCCAAAATGATATTTCAATAACACTATAGGAGAACCTAGGGTTTTTCTCTTTCAATGATTTTTGCACAAATAGAATGTATATGAAAAATGAGTATTATGTTCTCCAATCAAAGATTTATGCAAGTTAGAAATACTTGGAGAATCTAGGAGTTAAGCTCAATAGAATATTTGTGCAATAGATAAATTCTCCCAAAATATATTTATCAAGGAAATAATCTAGGAGAAATGCAAGCAATACTCTCAAAGATTGATTTTCAAAAAGTAAGTAACAAGTGAGAGTATATGCATGTAAATATTAATATAAAGCCCAAAATAAAATACTCCCTTTGAAAGTGATTTTGAGATAAAACAAGTGAAAGAGAGTTGGAGAGATTTGAATAAAATATTTTTCCCTAAAGAAGAAATTTTTGCAATAAAAACAAGTTTTGGGAACTTTGATTAACAGAGGATTAAAGAGAAATTTAGAGTTAATCAAAGTTACTAATCTGGAGTAATAAGGGGGTATTTATAGAGTTTGTGGAAAATATGACTATTGGGGACACGCTCGGTATTTTGAAAAAGTTTAATTAAGTTTAATGACATTTTAAACATTTAAAAAATATTCTAACTCGAGAGCATCGGTCGACTAGAAGACTTTCGGTCGACCGAAGTTCATATGGCTCGGTCGACCGGGCCAATTTTGAACTTCAGGGTCGGTTGACTAGGAAGGGCGATTTTACTAAATTAGCTCGGTTCGGTCGACCGGAAGAGGGGATTTTTCAAAACAATGAGGTTCGGTCAACCGGCACATTTTGTACTGAGAAGTTCGATCGACCAGGTTGTTGGGGCATCTCCTGAGGACCCTCGGTCGACCAGGTAGTTGGTACGCAATTTTAGTTAGGTTGACTAGGTGGTCAAAGTGTTGACCCCAAGAGCTTTAGGTTGACCGGGGGCTATTTGAACTATTCAGTTCGGTCGACCAGGACATGGTCAATAGTTGACCTGGACCTAGGTTCGGTTGATCGGGCTACAAATGAACTATAAGGGTCGGTCGACCGAAAGTGCTTATTTTGTGCATTCAGTCCTGTTTCAGCCAACAATCACCCTATTCAAATAACTAACACATATAAGTGCAAAAGTGAGTGTCCTAAGGTCATTTTAGGTCATTTTGAAGACACCGAAAAAATCTGGTGTCGATCGACCTTTGTAAACTTCGTTTTTAGCCTCGATTTTGACACTAAAGCTATTCCAAAAACTTTGTATGATTTTGGTCTATTTAGAAAAAAGCTTTTGGTGAGATGTGTTGGTTCCTTGGGTCTATTTACAGTCATTCTAAGCATTCAAACACATCATGCAGATGCATGCAATATTACAGACCAAAGATAAAAAAATAAATGCATATACAAATTAAAAACAAATGTCTTCATCTTTTTGCTCTTCCGACTTCATGGAATGCGCTTGATCGTATAGTCTTTAAGTCTTGCAAGCTTCCATCGTTGTTGCCTTATGTGTGTGTTAAATTAATGGACCTGTTTACATGCTAAATACACACATAAGAAACATGTGCTTTGTCAGCATCAAAATAGGGATCGAACTCAAAAAGTCTACAATGTTCGAAGTAAATTTCGACAAGAATTTTCCCAAAAGTAAAACCTTGTACATAAATGATTATGATAAAATTAATGTTAAAATATTTTTGAAAGGATGAGTGAAAACTAAAATAAACAATTAAACTTCATCCTAACATAATCATCAATCATTTATAGAGGCTCAGATCCATCCCTATAGAAAGCGCATAAATGATCCATATGCATCACTTTCGTCTACTCAATTATTGAGGCTCTTATGAAATCCCTAAACATTATATCCTGCGCTTGAAGTTTTATGGTTTGATATGGAATGTTCTTAGGTCATGAACATTATTGCATGCCTCAATATATATTCTCTGATGCATCTATGGTCTATAGGGACAACTATACTAATCAAATGACAAACGTAATTGACAAATACTCAATATAGTTGATTTTAAAAATTTGGATTGATGGCTTATACGACTAAGCATAATGAAATTAATCTTTGGTTAGTATAAATAGTTAAAGAATCTAAGCACGCACACAAATTGATAGGGGGAGCATCTAAACATAAATTCCTATTTTTCTTTGCTCACAAATATGTTTAGCTTAGATCTATTATTGAATCAAGTGTGGCATGTATTTAAATGAAACGCTTTATTAAAAATCATAAATTTGAAATATGTTGTGATTGTTAAATTTTTAGGATTATTATGATTGTGCTTTTCTGGTTATATTTTAGTATGTGCTTAATTGACAAACCAGAAAATTTGTGCTTGCTTGTTTTAAATTAAAACTTCTTTTTCAGCAAGCAACCCCTAGCACCATTTTGCAAACATTAAAAAGATGATGTATATTATAATTATATACATACATATATTTATTTACATGTACTTTTGGCAAGATCAAATTTCAAAACTAAACTCTCTATCACTTGCCTTATTATTATTATTATATACTATACGTTTTTAGATTGCATAACTGGTTTGGGTACTTCATATGAAAATGCATGCAAATTAGTTAGATTGTTTTTATGCTCAAACCTTCTTTTTGGTATCATATGTCATGTGCCTTTAACTCAAATGTTCCACGGGTCATATGATATGTTTCAATTGCAATGGTTTGTGTATGCTTATGGTCTAACCTTGTTTTCATATCATTTAAATCATTTAAATGAGCAGTTATATTGTTGTGTGCTTAATTGCTGAAGTTATCTTTGTCATTCATTTTGCATTGTATAACTATTATATTTCTTTAATGACTGAAAGTTATACCTCTACTTTATGTGTTGAGAATACTGGACTGTTTGAGTAAGTTGTTGTGGATATATTGTTAATATATTACTCAATTAGGTCACTTGTACATAGGTATTTTTGGGAAAAATATTTTGTTTTCAAACGGCATGCTGCCAAATTTTTTAAAAACATTTTCCCAAACATATCTCGTATTCAAATGATTATTTTCCTATAAACTTAAATGTTTATTTAGGCCCTTTTTACCGTTGCCAAAAGGAGGAGAAGCAGGCAAGTATTTGTCATCATCAAAAAGGGGGAGATTGTTGACCTTATAGGTCACATCCGGTTTTGATAATAACAAATACTCAAGTATTTAATGGCTATCTAGTTCATGTGCAGGGTTATATTAGCATATACATTGATGGCACATGAAGTAAAGCATGAAGACCCTGAAGATAATTTTTATTGTATTTCATTAGTATTCAATTCGGGTCTGTAATAGTAATATAGGAAATGTTTGTAATATTTAATGCATTTCATGCATGTAGGAACTACAAGCTCAAAGACCTTAGAATGACTTTAGGACCCTACACAAAATCATGACCTTAGAAAGACTTTAGATATCACCCTTCAGTCGACCAAAGGTCGACTAGCACTGGATTTTTTTGGCATCCTCAAAAACGACATAGAATGACCTTAGGACCCCCATGCATGCTTTAAATATATATGCTCACATGAATAGGGTTTATGTATAAGGGACTTGAACCGAAATGTATGAAAAATACATATTCGGTCAACCGTACCCCTCAGTCGATTGTATTGGTTCGTGTCAACAATTTGACCATTGCACAGTCGACCGAACCCTGCCCAGTTCAAGTCACCCGGTCGACCAAACTCCCTCTAGGTCAAATGTTTGACCATTTGGTCAATCGCACTTAATGCTTAAGTCAACCACCATGTCGACCGAGTTCCCACGTGTGTTTGGCCAACTGCCCGGTCGACTAAACCACTTAGGTCAAATCCACACGGTCGACTGAATCGTCAAAAATGAAAAATCACATTTGGGACCCCTAGTCTGGTCGACCGAACTTCCAGTTCAAATTTTACCCGTTCGACCGAACTTTGTCACTTGGTCAACCGAACCTCGCGTCCGGTCGACCGGTGCTCTCGGGGTGGAAACTTTTTTACCACGGTTAAATTTTTTAAAACAGGGTTAATTGTGTTAAAACATTTTTAAAAAATACTAATAATACCTTATATGTCCCCAACGGCTATAATTCTTCTCATTTCTATATATAGCCTTTCATTTGCAAAATTAAGGGGTGATTAGGGTTTTAGATTAGCAAAAAAGTCTCTGAACATTTTATTGGCCAAAATCTTCCCTACTTCCATATTCTTCATACCCAAAGCCATATACTCTTCCATTGATCATTCTATTGCAAAATCCTTTTAGGAAAGGGTATTTTGAGTTGTTCCATATAGTTCGTACGTGTTTATACTCTCATATAAGTGCATTGATTTTTGATTTTAGTGAGAGTAAGCCTAGGGGTGTTCCCAATGATTTAATTCATAAATTCATTTGTGGGAAACCTTTTTAAGCTTGTGAGTCTTTGCATTGTTATTGCAAGACTCAAAAGCTTGTCTTGTGTTGTGAAGAAAAATATTTTTGACAAAGCTTGTTTTTCAAATATATATATCTTGTGCTTGAGCTTTTGAAAATATTTTTTCAAATATTTGATTTTCATATTGATAGTTAAGCAAAGATTTTTCCACCAGTTTAATTTGATAAATTTTGTGTGGGAAAAATCCTATAGCTAAGTGAGTCTTTGCATTGTTATTGCAAGACTCATTTGGGCTTGTATTTTGTGTGTGCAAAAATCTTTTACTAGATTATTTTTAAATATCTCCTTGTGCTTGAATATTGAGAAAGTATTGTTTAGAGATATTTAGAATTCCTTTGGTAGTAATTTTTGAAACCCTAAGGTTGTGATTGAGATATAACGATACATAGTTTCAAAGATAGTTATAGAATACACTCTTGTACTTGATTAGATAAAGTCATTATTCTGAGTGTTGATTGCACACATAGAGCACTGAGCTTATAGTTCATACATCATTGAGGTGCATTGATTAAATTGATCTTATTGGTACATATCAGCTTTTTGTAAGAAGCATTTTACGTGTACGCAAATTATAGTGTAAATTTGTTGTGCTCTAGGCACGGGCCTGAAGAGGGAGACTAGCCCTCGTAAATAGTCCTGGACTGGCTTAGATCCGGTTAGGAAAGCTAGGTGCGTCATCCTAGTAAGGCGTGTTGGTTGAGGTCAGCCCCTTGAATTAACCTAATTGTAACAGGTGCCGCTCCACCCGTTAAGTGAGCATTAGTGGAATCTTTGGGCTTGCGAGCTAGAGGCAAAGACGTAGGCAATATTGGACGAACCCCAATAACATATCATGTCTCTGTTTATATTTTCACACTTTATATTTACAACACGTGTATGTTATATTGTGAATAATGCACATGATTTAATTTTCACATATCATTATCTACGCAATTGGTGTATCATTAGAAAGACCCAAGGTTGCGTTATACGGCTATCTCATTTAACCTAGGAGATAAATTTTAAAATTCCAATTCACCCCCCTCTTGGGAATACACTAAAGCTAACAAATATTGTATTATGTTAAGTCAGATTTACAGTAAAGGCATATTTACAGTTATTTTTAGAAAAACCATAAATATTACAGGAAAGTATGGTTTCAGTATTTCATGATAAACAGTACAAATAATCAACTCAGTATGTTATGATATGTATGACACAAGGCCTTGATTGATAGATGGCACAAGGCCGTAATTATGTACATCATCCTGCGCAAGGCCGTGTTTACTATGATATGTCAGAATTCGGAGAAATGCTATCAATCTAGTTTCATGTTAAACTAGTATATGTATGTGTACTATATTTTATCAGAACCCAAATGGTAGTTTAGATCAGTATTCAAGGCATGGTACTGTAGCTATTCAATTCAGTTCAGACTTGTGCTACCACCCCTACCAGTAGAGGGGGTGGGAGACGAATAGTCGATGTGGCTTTAGTGTAGTATTGTAAACGTCCCCCTAGCAGTCTGAACCAAGGTGGGGTGGACCCATCATACTTACAGACACATTTGACTTGGCAGTGGTCGGCCAGCCATTGTCAGGTTCTGCCTTCAGACTGCACAACCTGTCATGGGGGATAATACATAACATCAACTAGCTATCCATCCTGGATATACTTCAGTATTATCAGTTATAGAATATGATTTTATAATAACAAAAAATAATTATGATTTAATATGCTTATGATCATGTATCCATTACTCAGTTATTATATTACCAATTTTTACCAGGCATGTGTCACATAATGTTTATTTATTATAATATACAAATATTTATGTTACCACACAACTATTTTTAGTTTATTTCCTTTATTGAGAGGTGTCTCAACCCAACTTAAAATTCTTTCAGGAAACCCATTCAGTCAGGCGGACCGAGCTCCGTGCCATTAGAGGCAGTTTTTACTACTCTGCTAGGAGGGTGAGTTTTTGAACTAGGATCAGCTGGTTTTTGGTGTATGATTCTAGTTTCGTCTTCTGGGGTTATGAGGATTGTATATACATACATTACAGACATAGTAAGGTTTTTATAAACTCAGGTATTGTATATTATAAATGGAATTTATGTTTACTGCTGCTTAGGCGTCCACTGTGTATGACAGGTGTGTTCCCGTTACCCACGAGTTCGGGCCAAGTTTGTTGTATCATTAGCTTATGGTACCAGGGTATTTAATGTGATTAATTATGTAGAAAATAAGCAGGTCGTTATAGTTTAGTATCAGAACTTAGGTTGCTAGGTTTTTATAGACTTTATAATGCAGCGAAAACAATACCAAAGTATAGGATAAAAGAATTTGACGTCTCGTTTTGTAGTCTAGATGCAAGACTTCCATGATGGTTTATGTGTCTTTCCTAGGGTGACGATTTTAGAAAATCCATAGTAAACTATTTTCGAGTTGGGTATCTAGGTTGTAGGATTGAACCTTGAATTAAGATCAGGGATAAGAAATCAGTTAAGGATATGAAATACTAGTTAGATGATTTGTGTGGGGTATGTTATGGTAATAGGGTCCTAATCTAAGTTTATTGTCTTTTCAAGATGGACCCTAGAAGTGGTAGCACCCATGCTAGTGGTAATGAGGGTGCTGGGCCCTCATGTGCAGCTGGTGGCGACTCAGACGCAGTACTATGCAGCGTGGCTCAACAAGTCATGGCTGAAATTGCCAAGAACTCCAGGGAGTAGGGAGATCTAACTGCAGGCCACAGTAGTTTGATTGAGAAATTTATTAAGATGAATCCTCTGACTTTCTCAGGAGGAACTGATCCTACAGTCGCCGAGAACTGGGTGCAGGAAATTGAAAAGGTGCTGGCAACACTCTAGTGTATAGAGGAGCAGAGGGTGTTATTTTCTACGTATAAACTAATAGGAGAGATCGAGAGATGGTGGATGGCGGTGAAACTTTTGGAGCAGCAAAGGATAGTGCCTATTGGGGAGTTCCTAAATCTGAAGCAGGGACAACAAACAGTACAGTAGTACACGGCGAGGTTTATTGAATTATCTCATTTTGCCCCATACATTATTTCGAATGAAACGAAGAAAGTAAACAGTTTGAAAGAGGCATGAGGTGAGAATTACATAAGCAGGTATCAATATTGAAATTGCAATATTTTTCCAAGCTAGTAGAGAAAGCAGCTATGGCAGAAGTCGGGGAGTGGTTGGAGGTTGAAGAGCAAAAACAAAGGAAGAGATACATGCCTTCTAGTTCCCAACAAGGGTCCAGTCGATTGGAGGCAGGAGTCAGGGAGTCATGGGTTTTAGGGCATGCAGTCATTTTCAGCTTATCATACTTGTGGGAAGAGGCATCCGGGGGAGTGTCGTGCTGGGCGAGGCATTTGCTACTGATGTGGGGAGCCAGGGCATATGATGAGAGATTTTCAGGCTTGGATTGGAGCTGCTCCCACTCCTAGACCTGCTTAGGGAGGTTATCAGGTTCCACATGGAGGTCAGCAAAGGAATACAGCTCCAGCAAGAGTTTACGCCTTGACGTCGGGTGATGCTGAGATAACCGACGACATGGTGACATGTATGGTTAGCATGCTTTCATTTAACGTTATTGTATTTTTTGATTTAGGGGCCATATACTCGTTTGTGTCTATGGAGTGTATTAAATTATGTGGGGCAGAAACATAGTTATTAGACATAGAACTATTAGTAAGTACACCAATCAGGTCAGTAGTGAGGTGTAGTAAGGTGCTCCAAGGTTGTCTAGTTAATATTCAGGGGAAAGTTTTGTCTACTAATTTGATAGTGCTGGATATGCACGAGTTTGATGTAATATTCGGCATGGATTGGCTGGCAGCTAACTTTTCTAGTATAGATTTCCAGTTGAAATAAGTAATTTTTAGACCTTCGGGAAGACCAGAATTCAAGTTCATAGGGTCGCGAGTACAATCCCCACCTCAGTTAGTATCAACCATTCAGGAAAGGAGACTGCTTTTAAGTGGTTGTCAGGGATTCGTGGCCTTTATTAAGGAAATGTTAGGGAATGAATTGAAGCTTTCTAATACGCCAGTGGTGAAGGAGTTCTCAAATGTCTTTCCAGACGAGCTACCCAGTTTACCTCCTGATTGTGAGGTGGATTTCCCTATTGATCTACTTATAGGGACAACGTTGATCTCTAAAGCTCCTTACTGGATGGCGCCAGCAGAATTGGGAGAGCTTAAAGAACAGTTGCATGATTTGTTGGATAAGGGATTTATATAACCTAGTGTATCTCCGTGGGGAGCTCCAGAATTATTTGTAAAGAAGAAAGAAGGGACCATGAGGATGTGTATAGATTACAAGGAAATTAATAAGGTAACAATCAAAAACAAGTATACTTTACCCCGTATCGATTATTTATTTGACCAGTTCCAAGGTACACGAGTTTACTCCAAGATTGATCTTAGATCAGGTTATCATCAAGTAAAGGTAAGGGCAGAAGATGTCTCGAAGATAGCCTTTCAAACCAGGTATGGACATTATGAGTTTCTTGTTATGCCTTTTGGTCTGACGAATGCTCCTTCAATATTCATAGTTTTTATGAATAGAATCTTCTACCAATATTTAGACTAGTTTGTTGTGATTTTCATTGATGATATACTGGTTTATTCGACGAGTTATGAGGAGCATGAGGCACACTTGAGACAGGTACTTCAGACGCTCAGGAAGAAGAAGTTGTTTGCCAAGTTTAGCAAGTGTGAATTCTAGTTTGAGAAGATTGCATTTTTGGGGCACATTATCTCAAGGGATGGAATTTATGTGGATCTCAGCAAGATTGATGCAGTGGTGAATTGGGCTAGACCAAGGAACGTTTAGGAAATCAAGAGTTTCTTGGGGCTGGCTAGTTATTACCACCATTTTGTTGAGGGATTCTTAGCATTGTCAGGGCCTCTAACACAGCTGACTAAGAAGAATTCCAGGTTTGAATGGGATGACAATTGTGAGCAGACCTTCCAGTAATTGAAGTAAAGGCTTGTCACGGCACCAGTGTTGATCAACCCGTCAGGTGGTGAGGGTTATGTTATCTACAGTGATGCGTCCTTGAAAGGGTTTGGCTATTTATTGATGTAGCATGGTAGGGTTGTAGCTTATGCTTCCAGACAGTTGAAATAATATGAAAAAAACTACCCTAACCACGATCTGGAATTGGCTGCAGTAGTACATGCATTAAAGATTTGAAGGCATTACCTGCATGGCGAGTAGTGCGAGACTTTCTCCGACCACAAAAGTTTAAAGTACTTTTTCACTCAGAAGAACTGAACATGAGGCAGAGAAGGTGGTTGGAGCTTATTAAGGGCTTTAATTGTACTATCAGTTACCACCTAGGGAAAGCAAACATGGTAGCTGATGCGTTGAGCAGAAAATCTGTGGGACCATCACTGGCAGATATGGAGGTTCAGCATTTGATCCTGATGGATCTGGAGAGCAATATAGAATTAATAGATAGTGATCCTCAGGCATTTATTGCCAACCTAGTAGTGCAGCCAGCATTATAGGAAATGATTAAAGCAGCAGGAAGAGGACCCAGAATTAGTAAAAGTAATAGTCAGAGTACGGGATGGTCAGGGAGAAGAGTTCAGTATTTCAGACGATGGAGTTGTGCGGTTTCATTCTAGATTATGTGTTCCTACTGATGTTGATATTAGGAGGACCATCCTAGAGGAGGCTCACAGATCTTTATATACAATTCATCCTGGTAGTACGAAAATATATAGAGATCTGAGGGAGTCTTACTAGTGGAGTGGCATGAAGAAGGAGATTGTTGAATATGTAGCTCAGGGTTTGACATGCCAACAAGTTAAGGCTGAGCACCAAAGGCCGGCGGGGCTGTTGCAGCCACTTTTCATCCCAGAGTGGAAGTGGGGTCACATATCTATGGATTTTGTTTCAGGTCTGTCGTCGGTATTGCATGGTCAGAATGCAATCTGGGTGATCATGGATCGTTTTGATGAAGACCGCCCATTTCCTTCCCATTAAGATAAACTACTCCATGAACAAACTAGCGGAGACTTATATGTAGGGAATAGTTCGTTCTCACAGTGTGCCAGTGTCTATAGTGTCAGATCGAGACCCGCATTTTACGTCACGATTTTAGAGGAGCTTGCAGGAAGCTCTGGGGTCTCAATTATCTTTTAGCATGGCATTCCATCCTCAGACGAATGGACAGACTAAAAGGACGATCCAGATATTAGAAGATATGCTTCGAGCGTGCATGCTAGATTTTGGGGGTAGTTGAACTCAGTTTTTGTAGTTGGTGGAATTTGCGTATAATAATAGCTATCAGGCCAGTATTGGCATGGCACCATTTGAGGCGCTTTATGCAAGAAAATGTCGTTCTCCTTTATATTGGGATGAGATGGGTGAGCGGTGAGTTGTGGGGCCAGAATTGGGGTAGCAGACGTATGATAAGGTTCGGCTTATCAGAGATAGGATCAGTGCAGCTCAAAGCTGGTAGAAGAGTTACGCTGACACTTATTGCAGGAAACTTGAGTTCGATATTGGAGACCATGTGTTTTTAAAGATAGCTCCATTAAAGGGTGTTATGAGGTTTGGAAGAAAGGGTAAACTTAGCCTTAGATTTATTGATCCATTTGAGATTTTTGAGAAATTAGGGCCACTTGCCTATAGGCTAGCTTTACCACCTATTTTTTCTAGGAGACACGACGTATTCCATGTCTTCATGTTGAGGAAATACGTCCCAGACCCCTCCCACGTAATTAGTTATAGTGAATTAGAGTTTAGTGATTCACTAGCTTATGAGGAGATACCAGTTCTGATTCTGGACAAGAAAGAACAGGAATTGTGCAATAAGAAGATTCATTTAGTAAAATTCCTGTGGAGAAACCATGTGGTAGAAGAAGCTTCTTGGGAACTCGAGGAACAGACAAGGCAGAAATACCCGCATTTGTTTAGTGGGGTTCAGTTATAATCAAGTAAAGTGTGAGTGGTTATGTGATGTTTCTTTTGCAGGTTAGTCAGTACATGTAGCAGTTTTGTTAGTAGGTAATGTTTTGGTTGTGGGATAATTTTATTTTATGTATATTGTAATCTCTCATAACTTTAAATGTAACCATGGTATTCCTCCACCACAAGTGAGGGTAAGTAATAAAATAAGTAGACCACTTTTCTTTAAGGGATGGTGAATCATACAGATAATAAATTTTGGGGATGAAATTTTTATAAGGAGGGGAGAATGTAGAGATTCGGTGAATTATATTAATTAAATAAATAGGAGGAGGAGAGAAAACGGAATTGAAATAGGAAATTTAATAGGGTCTCGTCGACGAACGGGCTTCTTGGGCTCGTCGACGGGGACATGTGTCTCGACAATGAAATGATACCGAGAAAGCTGTTTTTGGACCTGAAATTCGTCGACGAAGAGTAAGTATTCATCAACAAAATTCCTTCATGGCCTTGTCAACAAAGTGGCGTGTCTCGTGGACAAAGACACATGGCTAAGCATTCTATATAAAGCTAAAATGACCTTCTCTATGAGAGAATTCTTTTCTCTCAGCCCTCTCTCTCTCTCTCTCTCCTGTATGGTTTCCTCCACTTCTCTCTCGAAATTTGGGCCAGTTCTTTTCCGGTTCGATGATCTGAAGCTGCCACGCTACTTATGGGAAGTTTCTCTTCATTTCTGCTGGAGTAGATCGTTGGTAGGGCCAATTTGGACACCATCCCAAATTCAGGGTAAATTAGTTATCTTAGGCTTTTTAATGAATATTTGGTATTTCTAGAGTTGTAGAAAAGTAGTATTTGGAGAAATACTGAAGTTCTATTGGGAAAAATGTTATTTTTAGGGTGTTGAGTTGAGAACCCTACGGTTGTAGAGCTAGTTATTATTGGGGCTTTCTGGTAGTCAGGTAAGGGAGTAAACTAAAGCAGTAATTGTTGACCTTATAGGTCATACCCGGTTTTGATAATGACAAATACTCATGTATTTAATGAATATTTAATTCATGTGCAGGTCTATATTAGTAGATACATTGATGGCACGTGATAGCTTAAAGTGGAAGACCCAATTCATATTGTACTTTATTTCATGTTGTATTTAATTCATATGCAAAGGGTTTGTAATAGTAATTAGGATATTTGGTTTGTAATAAGTACACACAACACATGCATGATTTA
The DNA here is from genome assembly GCF_029873635.1 of Malania oleifera. NCBI lineage: Eukaryota > Viridiplantae > Streptophyta > Magnoliopsida > Santalales > Ximeniaceae > Malania > Malania oleifera. Next base: position 54,550,558 of record NC_080422.1, on the reverse strand, counting down.
TTATGTAAGCTTAAACCAAATACGAACTAAAAGTGACCATAGAAAGACCTTAGGATTTACACCAGACTTTTTCGGTGTCTTTAATTGGACATAAATGACCCTAGGACACACACATTTGCACCTATGTTTGTTAGGCACTTGATTAGGGTTTGTGTGATTCATAACAGGACTAAAATGCACACATTGTGTACTTTCGGTCGACTGGCCAAGGCAGTTCATTTTGCCCTGATCAACCGAAACAGGCTTGGGTCAACAATTGACCAAGGCCCTGGTCGACCGAACCAGTATAGTTCAAAACCCTCGGTCAACCGAAACCCCTTGAGGTCAACAAATTGACCATTTGGTCGACCGAACTAGTATAGTTCAAAACCCTCGGTCAATCGAAACCCCCTGAGGTCAACAAATTGACCATCTGGTCAACCGAGTCAAATTTGTATACCAACTACATGATCGACCAAGGGTCCTCGAGAAAATTCCCAACGGTCTGATCGATTGAACCAACCAGTTCAAAATGGCTTGGTCAACTGAACCTCGAAAAAATGGGAAATCGCCCACTTTCGGTCGACCGTACCCTCAGTTCAAAAATGCCCTGGTCGACCGAATCATATGAACTCTAGTCGATCGAAACTGTTCTGGTCAACCGGACCTCTCGGGTTGCCCTGATTTTTACCGCAGTTAATCATTTTTTAAACAGGGTTAAAATATTTGAAATGTCATTAAACTTTCCTAATAATACCTAATAGGTCCCTAACGGTCATATCTTGTCCCATGTCTATATATATGAGATCATTTGTGCAAATTAGCAAGGGATTAGCCACTTTGATTAGGAGAAATTTTCTGAAATTTCCAAATCCTATAATACTCATTCCTAAGCCCCAACCACTTATACTTACCTTCTCTTATTGCTCAAACTCTCTATAAGTTGATTGAGTGCTTGATTAGAAAGGTTTACTCTCCTTGTTCCGCTTGGTTGATACGATTTTATTGAGAGTTAAACCTAAGTATTCTTAGGGGACTTTGTTAATAAGTATCTCCTAAGAAGACTTTTATTTGATCTTCTAAGGTTGTATATTCATTGCAATATCTTGAGAATATCGTATAGTATTTTGGTTGCAAAATCTTTTCATATAATCACTTTTAAATATCTATTGTGCTTTATATTAAAAAATATATTTAAAGAGATATTTGTTTATGAGATAGTGATCTTTGTTGCAATATTCATTCACTCAGATATTATCTGCTGAATACAAAGATTACACATCTTTTGCAAACCAAGCATATACATTATTTGATATTTACATGCTTGAGACATCCTACTGATTGATATATTTGAAACTTGACATCTTTGTGTGAACTTATTGGCTGAACATCTTGTGATACACAGAATGCCTAATTGATACTCTCACGCACTTATTACACTGATAGTAAATATATATATATATATATATATATATATATCTGAGAGTTGAAATATTGGACCACACTGAGCTTACATATTATATCATTTGTGGTATATGTAATTGCGCATATTTGGGTACATATCTGTTTTACACGAAAGCACAATCACTATACCATTTGATTGTAATACACATTTGTTGTATTTCCAGAAACGGGCCTGAAGAGGGAGACTGGCCCTGGAATAGTCCCGGATTGGCTTAGACTCGGTTAGGAAAGCTAGGTCCGCCATCCTGTTAAGGCGTGCAGGTTGAAGTTAGCCCCGCTAATTGACCTGGTTAAGGTTGAGGTCAGCCTTGTGCTAATTGACTTGGTTGTAATCAGTGTCGCTCCACCATTAAGTGAGCTATTAGTGGAATTCTCGGGCTTGCGAGCTAGAGGCGAGGACGTAGGCACAGTTGGCCGAACCCTAATAACATATTGTGTGTTTGTGTATATTGTCGCACTTTATATTTACCGCACGTGTATGTTATTATGTAAATGATGTGCTTGATTTAAATTTCCGCATATTATATTTATCGGCGTATATGGAACTGGATAGAAAGACCCTAGGTTGTAATACTCAGCTGACATCTAGTTTAACTTAGGAGAAAAGTTTAAAATTTCAATTCATCCCCCCCCCTCTCCTTGGGAATGCACAAATTCTAAAAGTAATTTTCCATGAAAATTATTATTATTTAATAGCAGATTAATTTTCAGAAAGCATGTACTATGTATGAGTATATTTGGGAATACTGTCAATGAACAGGAATATGTTTTAATGTATAATGCCAGAAAATGAAATTTTAGAACACATTTCATGATTTTATTCAGTTTGTGTGGCATGAATATTATTTCACGAATATTGTATTTTGTTAAGTCAAATTTACAGTAAAGGCATGTTTACAGTTATTTTCTGAAAAACCTTAAATATTACAAGAAAGTATGGTTTCAGTATTTCATGATAAACAGTACAAATAATCAACTCAATATGTTATGATATGTACGACACAAGGTTGTGATTAATAGCCGGCGCAAGGCCGTAATTATGTACATCATCCGACACAAGGTCATGTTTACTACGGTGCGTTAGAATTCAGAGAAATTCTATCAATCTAGTTTCATGTTAAACTAGTATATGTATATGTACTATATGTTATCAGAACCTGAATGATAGTTTATATCAGTATTCAGGGCATGGTACCGTAGCTATTCAGTTCAGTTCAGACTTGTACTACCATCCCTACCAATAGAGGGAGTGGGAGATGGATAGTCGACGTGGCTTCAGTGTAGTGTTGTAGACGTCCCCCTGGCAGTCCGGACCAAGGTGGGGCAGGCACATCGTACTTACAGACATATTTGACTTAGCAGTGGTCGTCCAGCCATTGTCAAGTCCCGCCTTCAGGCTGCATAACCCGTCATAGGGGGTAATACATGACATCAGCTAACTATCCATCCAGGGTATACTTCAGTATTATTAGTTATAGCAAATGATTTTATAATAACATAAAATCAGTATGATTTAATATGCTTATGATCATGTATCCATTACTCAGTTATTATATTACCAATTTTTACCAAGCATGTATCACATCCTATTTATTTATTATAATATACAAATATTCATGTTGTCACACAACAGTATTTAGTTTATTTCCCTTACTGAGAGGTGTCTCACCCCAGCTTAAAATTATTTCAGGAAACCTAGTCAGTCAGGCGGACCGAGCTCCGCGCCATTAGAGACAGTTTTTACTACTCTGGTAGGAGGGTGAGTTTTTGAACTAGGATCAACTGGTTTTTGGTGTATGATTCTAGTTTCGTCTTCTGGGGTTATAAGGATTGTATATACATACATTATAGACATAGTAAGGTTTTTATAAACTCTGGTACTGTATATTATAAATGGAATTTATGTTTACTACTACTTAGGCGTCCGATGTGTATGACAAGTGTGTTCCCGTTACCCACAGGTTCGAACCAAGTTTGCTATATCATTAGCTTATGGTATCAGGGTATTTAATGTGATTGATTATATAGAAAATAAGCAGGTTGTTACATTAGCTGTCTATATTAATTTTTTACATTCCAAAACAAAGGCCAATTTGAACATATGAATGGTTAAGGAAAAATAAAAAAGAATAATAAAATCTACTTACGGCAGTCAATTATCCCCTTTGGGCGGTCAACCAACCTTCCCTTCACTTTTAACTATTGGTGCCCCTTATAGGTAGTCAACTAATCTCTATAAGTCATCGACTAACCTTACAAATTTTTGAATTTTTGAATTTTTGAGTTGTTTTCTATAATTGGTTGGGGCCATGTGCCCCCTTAATGCTCCTATCAACTACTGACAATGGCAGTTGGTAGTTAATTTTTGAATTTGAATTTTAAAAATTCAAATTCAAAGAAGTTTCCCACCAATCCATGAGAGGTCTATAAAAGGATCCCTTGTGGGAGATTTTAGTGTACGTCCAAGTGAGGGCAAGGTGAAGATTTTCGAAGGAAAAGGACTGCAAACGGTATTTTGTTTTGAAATATATAAGAAGGAAATTCTCATTCCTTTATTTTTTGAAAAGTATTTTAGGGAGTGTTAGTAAGAGAGAAAAGTCCTCACTTGATCAACTGAGTAACTCTATAGCACAATGTCGGTGTCTAACCCTTCCCTTTGTCAAATTTTATTCATTATTGTGAGTTTGGTATGCATGATCCTTAAAGGCATGTATTAGGTTTTGATGTAAACTACATCATTTCTTATGTTTTTTCATGTTGTAACTTATGTCATGTTATTTTTGAATGTTTTTCCTTTCAAACGTGTCAAAAAAAGAATGAAAAAAGTTTCGAAAATGACACCAATAGAAAAAAATTAGAGTGCAAGCGATTGACCATCTCATACATGTGGTTGATCGACCCTTCTCTTTTTAAAAAGGTAGTTATTGGCTATTAGACAGTCGACCAACCCTCTAAAAACAATCGACCGCCAAATATTAAGAGCTGCTTCCTTTTCTACACTTTTGTCTGAGGTTTTGCCTTGTTTTTAGTCTCTACAATTGTCTAGTGTAGTTTATTGAGTCTTTTACTGATTTCATGAGGGCCCAAGTTTTCATGTGGTTTTAGCAAGTTCATTCATGATTTTTTCAAGATGTTCAAGTGTTCATCAAGTTTTCTCAAAAGTCCTTGGAGTCATACACCCATGCTGTAGCTTTTGGGTGTTCTCCAACTTCTAAACAATTTTTTAAGGCGGGTTTGTGGTTCTCCCATAAAAAGTCTATAATATATATATATTACAATGTTAAATCATTTTTCAATGCAATCACCCACCAAGTAGCCTGAGGGCGGAAAAAGGTTTTCTAAAAGTATTAAACTTTTTTCCAATATTTTTTAATGGAAAATCTATTGAAAAATCTATTTTATAATCTAGAATGGAAGGTTTTAAGTAATCTCAAGAGTTTTCAAGGAGTTTTGAAGTTCCACTACTCCCCTTTCTTTAACAACGACAAGATCACCAGTTGCACCCCTTTTTTATATGGAAACAAGGAAACCAAATATACTAATTACTTAAAACAAAACAAAAATATCCTCATAATGATTAATTTACGATTTAAAGCTCAATCAATATAACCCTCAAAGAATATACAAACGATGGAACACAAGTTTTTGGTGTTTCTTTCTCTCAAGATAAGTAAGTTATAAGTACAAGAATGTTATGAGAGAGAGACGAAAGAGTTTGAGCACTTGGAAATTCAGTATAGATATGTTCTTTGATGTTCATCATGCTTAAATAGGCATATATATATAGTTTAGAGCAAAACTAGCCATTTTTTTTTATCCTTTGAGTCAATCTATTGTACAAACCAGTCAACTTGGATCCCGGGCTAGTCAACCAAGCACTAGCCATTGGGTGGAAAACTAACCATTGAAGTGACTAAAAAACAAGATCAATCGACCACTCACTTGAGCCGATCGACCACTCAAGCTTTCTGCCAAGACTGGTTGACCACCCCTTTTTGTCGATTGATTGCCCTTCTTGACTAGTCGACTGATTTGGCAAGATAGCCTAAAATACTCTCTTTATTTTGTGTGTTTTCCATATTTATGTGTTTTAATGTCATAACCTTCATATTCTTAGAGATACACAAAGTAAAAAACACATTACAATATGAGAGAAATGAGTACAAATAAAATAAATAAAGTTTCAAATCTTATCTTACATCTTTAACTTTAATGGATTATTTCTATTATAAGCAAGTTAAGCATAAAGTCATTAGTTTTAAATAGTTTGTTTTTATCAAAATCAAGCTAATGAAACCTTAAAGCTAATATGTACGTGTAAATACGAATTGGCAATTAATAAACATACAATTTTTGACTTTATACCACTAGCTTACCACTAGACTATTTTTAGCACGTTAGCTATTACAAAATAATTTTTTTTATAGAAGTAAACGATGCATTAAAATTTTATTAGCTCTTTTTAAGACATTTATATACTTTAAACTTTAAATAGATTAAATAAGTCATTAAAAAATAAATTTTAAGTATTTATTTTCATTTATTTCATTTAAATATTTGTTAGTTTATTAAAATTTATTTTATAATTAAAAGCATAAAATTCAGATTTTAAATTTAAATTAATTATAATATAAAATTATTTAGCATTTTAAATCTAAATTTTAAAAATTCATACTATTAAACATTATTTTGATATAATTTTATATTAGATTATATTTAAATACACAACTTAAGTCAAGATTTTAGAGTTAAAACTCCCAAACATATTCATGCAGAGTTTTTTACGAAATTATTAAGAAAAAAAAAAGGAAAAAACACAAATATGTACGGTGGGGGAAAATATTACGCACTTGTACCCAACCTACTTTTGGAAAGTCAGTTCAAATATTTTAAAAAAATTAAAAATTAAAAACCTACAGTCAGCCAGACAAGATAGCAGGTGTCAGCTGACGAGACAGTTGACCGGCGTGTTGCGAGTCAATGCACGGAAAATAAAACAAAAAAAAAGTGAGAGAACTAACTTTCCAAAAGTTAGTTCTCTATCGATTTGACTCCTCCTTGTACAGTCTGCACAATGGACAGCACAGAAAGCAAAAAAAAAATAAGTAAAGCGACAAAACTGACTTTTGGAAAGTCGGCTTGCCCCACGTGGCGTCACCCTGTCCGTTCCTTCCTTCTTAACTTCCGTGCTTCCTTCTTAACTTCTGCACATGCATAATTTGTTTTAGTCAAAATCGACTTTCGAAAAGTCAGTTTTGACATACACGCACCAAACCATGCACGTAGCAAACCATGTAGCTCATGTTTCCTTACCCCCTCCCTCTTAGCTACCCGTGTGCCCCATCTCCCCCACCTCCGTCTCCTATTTATTCTCTTTTCATCCCCCACTTTCCACTCATCCCTTATTTTTCTTTCATTTCATTCTTCTTCCTTCCTCCTCCAATCTCCCTCACCACTTTCAAGTGTTGCATGAACTTGTTGGAGATTTACTCTTAGAACGGCTTTCTTTACAGAGTCAACGATGGCGTTAGTGATGGTTGAACTAATTTTCAGTTTTACTTTTTTTTTTTACATTAATTTCATTTGATGTTGAGGTATTAATATATATATATATATATATATATATATATATATATATCTATGATAGTTGTTTATGTATATGAAAAAATATTGTTCCATATTATCGTGATTTAATCAAAATATTTAATATTATGATGCAATTTTTTTTATGTTGTAGATAAACTCTATTTTTGAAAATTAAAAATGGCGTTAGGTTCGTCAGCTAACAAAGTTACGGTCTTATTATACGTTGACTGTGAGATTATGTAATGCCCCGAACCCGAAACTGGGATCCGGAGTGTTATTTAAAAATAAATCTCTGATACTAAATAACTACACAACGGAAGACCTCAATATTCATATATCAGAGTACTAAAAAATTTTTATTACAAGAATATCTCCAATAACAAATTTAATACATCCTTAGAAATTCTAATATAAACCATAAATAAAAAATTTAACAATTAATCTAAACCTCTCTATCTAGTCACACCCACACTTCCACTACGCTACTCTAATTCCTATCATACTCTACAAGGCATTTGAAAAATAATTGATCATTATGGGGTGAGACACTTCTCAATAAGACGGAATAAATTATCATTAGTTTGTGGCCAATGAGTTTAGTGTATACAAAATATAACCATTTGTTAATCAACAACAACAACTGTTAATACATTTATAGACTATACTCACACATACATCATTATTTAGAAGCGAGAATTCCTGAGAATTAGGGAGATTACAAACCCATAACATGTAGCGCCCCTTTGCTTTGATATCTTATATAACCTTACCTATTTAACTTGGGCGTGGCTACAATTGATACCTATGAGGGCACTTGCCTTACTCAACAAGCCCTCAGGTGGAGAGTTTACCTCGTCCCAGTTACATGTAATACCACGGTATAAAATAAATTTAATACTTTACTATAAATAACTTTCACATAGAAACTATAACTCACACCTATAAAGTTGGAAATACACATTTTCTTCGCAATATTATCAGTTCAGTAAATAATATCATTTACATAAATTTACATATATGCATAGAAGAAAGTCTCTTTTGGACATACAACATCATCATGTATAAACCCCCATGATTGGATTGTGCGGTCTAGCCTTGGCTAGCCCACCACCAGGCTAAGTCAAATCTCATGTTTGCAAGTCCGATTTGCCTACTCAGCCTGGTCTAGACTCCAGGAGGGGTACACAACCCTTATGTGGCCAAATTGACTTTTCATTACCAACACTTCTATCCAGAACAATGTGGTTGCGCTATCTCAAATACTAGTTACGGTACCGTACTCTCATCACAACTGGTCCTCAGGGTTCTTAAACTATATAATGCAATTTAAGTAATAAAATTGTAATAAAATTCTCATTTTCATATTTCAGTATAACTGTCAAATCAAACCCGACACTCAGCCATCATATCTCATTTCATAAAATCCACCACATTTCTAGTATTTCCATCAAATAGTTCAAATCACATTTTCACTATAATACCACAAAAATACTCAGATTCAATTATGCAATAAAATATAATTAAGTCTCATGCCACACGAGATATTCAATAATTATAATTATATAAACTACTAGAAAACAGGCCATTTTATACCCAATATATGTTTTACCAAAAATATCGGTTTAATTATCTCCACCATTTATTTAACTCAAAATATGTATTTAAAGGAAAAATGGAGACAACCAACCCTACTCACTTTAATTCTTTAAAAAATATGTATAATAAATCAACTCAATAACTTTAAACAGTCAAATCATTCAGAAAATCTACTATAATAATCTAGAAATCAAATACTTTAATTAAATCAGTTAAACTTTGAAATACAATTACTATAAAAATCCCTAGGCTCACAAACGCTAGTTTAATCAACTAATAATAATAATAATAACCCAAAATCCAATTTCCATATGCCAAAATATTCAGAAAAACGTGTATATAATTTATGCAATCTCATATTACAATTTAATTGGTTAATTTATAAAAATTTCTAACATAATTTATTCCCCTTACCTTATCGCAGGAGAAGTGTCTATGATCCCCGAACCACGAATCCGCTCTGATTAAAATGATGAGGATCAAAGCTAGGACCCTATGGTGGTATCCAATCATCAATTTAGCCAAAGATTTGAGAGAAATTAGAGAGAGAGAGAGAGAGAGAGAGAGAGAGAGAGAGAGAGAGAGAGAGAGAGAGAGAGAGTTTACCTTTTCCCAAGAGTGGTGCCTATGACACCCTAATCACGATCCACTCCGGTTAAAGTGTTGGTGACCGAGAATGGAACCCAGTGGTATATTTTGTTTTTCAATCAGCCGAGAATTCACCAAGAAAATAAAGAGAGAGAGAGAGAGAGAGAGAGAGAAGACGTGAGGAGAGAGAGGCGCGAGAGAGAGAGTGCCTGAGAACTCTCAAGATTGCAATTTTCTTCCTGATACTTTACTTATGTTATAATATATTATATTATTTAATTAATAATATTAATTAATTAAAATTTTAATTTTAATTTGAATTTGAATGTATTTTATTTATTTTATTTTATTTTTGGAATCACTGCAGATTATGGATCGACTGGTATTGAGTACAACACAAGGCCAACGAAGGCGATTTGAGTTAGAAGGATGATGAAGTTAGAAAGTTTTAAATGGAAAATATATAAAGAGTTAGATATTGATCCAAATGAGTATAGATGAGCATAATTCAGTTTTAATCAAATTAATCGAACAAGTTTGGTCTATTCGGTTCGGGTATTATAGTTCGGTTCGATTTGATTTTAGAATAGGGTAATTTTAGGTATTCGATTTTTGGTTCGGTTATGGGTAATTTGTATTTCAGTTAACTGAATTACCCAAATTTTTAATTAATTAATAATTAAATATAAATTATTAAATTATATTATTTATGATTTTTATTTTTAGGTTAGGTTCGCTACTAAGGTTCCATTCGGGATTCAGCCATTCCTAAATCCCAATTTCCAATTTCCCTCTTCTAGGCTTCCCTCTTCTCTATCCTCTTCCCTCCTCAGCTCTTCCTTTCCCAAGTTTGCAGTTCGCAAGTCGCAACTTTACCGGCAACCGGCACTCCCTGATTCCCTATCCCAATCCCCTTCAGCTTCACCTTCCCTTCCCAGCTCCCTTCCCACTTCGCAATTTGCACACAGTTGGCAATGACGAGTTTGAACCTCCTGTTCCAGATCAGCAGATCCAGTCTTCCCCTTCTGACTTTGGCTTCCTCCTTCCCAACTTCTCAACTCACAGTACTCCTTTGGGCCTGCCTTCCTTCAGGTTTTTCATTTTCCTGTTGTGTTCAAAACTCAAAAGTCTTTTCAATTTGATGTTTACTAAAATTTTACAATATCCTAAGATGAGCACAATGTGTTTGATTAAATGTATGAAGAATATTTCCTCCAAATTATTTATTCATGTTGATCAGTCTCCCTTTTTAAAATGGGTTTCTTTGTGTTATTTGTTTATATTTGTTTGAATGTTCATTGAATTTGAGTTTCGTTCCTTTTTGATTTTTTTATATTTGGGTTTTCTTACTTTGTTGTACCCAAAGTCCAATGTCATGTTCTCTTCTTCTTCGGTTCTTCCCTGCTCTTACCAATAACCCTTGTTTGCGTATCGTGGAAAAGTATTTTGGTGTTGAGAATTTTTCCGATGAGTTGTCTTCATTAGTGGATGCAAAATTCTATTTGAGTACAAAAGCATAAAATAAAGGACAGAAACAAGATAAAAGGATGGAGGATGAAATTTTTTTGAGAATTACCTAGTTGTTTTAAGGGAAAATTACTCATAATTAATTTTTTTTTTATTTGGTTAAATTTAGTTAACCGAATTACCCAAAAATTCAGTTCGGTTGGGTATGGTTCGGTTAAATAGACAAAATTGATCGGTTCGGTTGTGGGGTGGAGTTAACTGAAATAATCTAGTTTATTGGGTGAATTGGCTAAACCGACCAATTGCACACCCCTACAAATGAGTACATGTTAGAATTGACATCCAGATATCCGCAACGAGGGGGTAGAGGAAATTTTTTGTACATTAACGTCCTAATAAAAGGTGATGCAGATGTCCTAATTGTGTTGGACTCGCATAATTCTTGTCAGGATGTGTATATAGTTCAGATTTTTATTAAATACATTCCTCGAAGCAAGAGTATAGGTGGAGCTCCAACTGTGCATGGGGAAGCATTTCTCCATCCTCAATCATATAATGAATACGAGGCTACTGAGACAAGCAAACTATTTGATCACCTTTCACAGGTGACAACAACTTTAGATTTGAATGACGTCCCCAGTACATCATTTCAATTAGAATTCTTGTCAATAGAGCTTGGATGTGAGGAGGCTAATTGCAAGGATTCAATGTGGGAGCAGTTTTTATCACCAAACACAATCATCAACTTAGTATATTCATGGCCGAATTTTAGCTGGAGTTGTGCCTATACCATACTTCCAAATGGTTGCATCAATTGTCATGAATGAGAGGGGGACATACACGGTCTCCTATGCAAAGCCTGCTCAGCAGCTGTAGTGTCATCATCCGATTTGGTACCCTCCCTGTCAGTATGGGCAAACCTATGAATTGACTGGTGAGTTTTATTAGCCACAAACTGCATACAGGCCTCCGCAATAGGTCTAGCTAGACATATCGTGACACAATCAGATAACTGGATGTTACCCATCATATGCTCCTGCAACAGCATTTTAGAGACCCAAATTTGGGAAATAAATAAAGTAAAAATAATGGAAATTAAAAAGGATAAAGTAACAGTGCTCGTCAACGAGGCTCCATTTCTTGCCAATGAAGTCTCTTCTGAGGCTCGGTGACGAGACGATGGGCTCGTCGATGAGGAGATACCGAGGGATTTTTAGGGATTCTAAAATCTCAAGATCGTCAATGAGATCACCTTCTCAGCCACGAGCAACCTTCTTCGGCTTTTCGACTAGAACTCCGACTCATTGACGAGGTTGGCCATGTCAAACTAGTTATAAATAGAATATCCTTTTTCTCCCTTGCAAAGTTCTCCCATTCTCTATCTCTCTCTCTCTAGGACACGAACTAACCCTTTCTCTCTCTAGAATTTCACTCTGTCTATCGCCAAAATCAACAGTCTGACATCACTACGTGGATTAGGAGGAGAATCTCTACAGTTATAGTGGATCAGATTTTCATTTTGAGGATTTTTGGGTTTTTTCCAAAAATCGAGGTAAGGATCTAATTTCGTTTTTGGTTTGGTATATATGTAGTAGTTGAGATTATAGTGAAGTATTGTTCTTTGGTTTTTAGGTTTCGAGGATCCTGGGTCATTTTTTTTGGATCGATTCGTTTGTATTTCGGTTTTTGCGATTAAGGTAATGAGATTTGTTTACATCCGTATTTTTAGAAAACTAAACCTCTAGAAAGATAGCTTATGTCCTTATGCACATTTTAACTGCTTATGTGCAAAATATTACAAGGTATAAATGTTGTTTCTTACGATTTTATGATTTTTGGAAAATATAGGGGTTTGGGTATATGAACTTTGAACTTTCCAAAACAACTTTGTTTATTTTAAACCTATAGTAGGAGCTGCTTGATACCTATGTTTGCGGTCCAAATGGTATTTTTTGAATTATATAATGTTTATAGCGGATTTCTGATGAAACGAGCGTGACATATGATATGAAATGGAACATACTGAACTGTATACTTGTAAATGAACTGTGAAAACTAAAGTTCGATCTTGTTGTCTAAAAAATGTGGAAAATAGGTGTCAGTTAATCATCAATGTTTATATGTAAAAAGGGTTGAACCAAGTGTGTTTGTGCTGGTTAACACCACTGTTTGACAAAAGGAAAGAATGCATGAAAGATTGCATGACTACAATTGTGAAACTACTAGAATTGCACAGGTTGTTATGTTTTATTGTAAATTATATATATGATTGATTGGGACCACAGCTTGTTACTAAAGGAGTTGAAAGATACTTTAAAGGAGTTGGAAGACACTCCAAGTTATCTGAAGCTTTAAATGGCTTGAGGCGCGGTTCCGTTGTTAACTAAGGTACAATGCAACCACACGTGTGAATCATAGTGGGTATTAAGATAGTCGGCTTGCAAGAGTGTATGCGGCCACTAGTGAAATAATGGACCAAGTGGGGCAGTCAAACTATATCTGTGATGCTTGACAGTGCCTATACGAATAGGGCTCTGTCAGACTTATCAGTGCACAACCCGGCCCACGAGGTAATTAGGCATATTTTTAAAAGTTCCAAAGATGGTCATTGTCCTAAATTTTCATATACATGATTTAAAAAACTGAAATAGGCAAAGTCATAGGGTTGAGTACCATATGAAGGGAATCGTACAGTGCATTAGTCTATACCCTACCCTAACCTCGGGGACTCTCGCTTGTAATGATGTTGTATTATGTTTATATATCTTTTATAGTACTATATTGTGAATGTGATATTGTGCAACTGTTTCTAATTGGAATAAAGTCATGTAATCACGTGCTGATGTAATATCTTCCACCTTATATAGAAGTGTCTCGCCCCAATCTTACAACCTTTGTTTCAGGTCCTACAGAACGTCGATCCTAGTCTTCTAGAGGGACTTTTAGTAGATGTAAGTTTTTGTATCAGTATTGGGTTGTTAGCCTGGTTTAATGTAAGGGGATGTAATACAGTTTATGTTTTAAGCTTGGATATTATGTACTGAAAAATACAGATAGAACTCTGGTATATATCTAATAGAACCCCGAAGAATGTTTATGCTTTCCATTGTGCATGAATACAGATATGTATGAGATGCACCCCTTTGTCCCTATTTAGGGCGGGTTGTTTATGTATGCTTATCAGATATAGGTATAACATATGTGTAGTAGCACTCTGGGTTCTTATAAAGGACCGGGGCGTTACAGCTTGGTATTAGAGCCCATAACCAGTCGGAAGTGTGATGCGATTCATACTGCCTAGTTGGGGCTATAGTCAGAGCTTAGGTTACTAGGTTCTGTAGCTTAGAATATACTAGAGTATAGGAAGAGGATAAGACCCAGAGTTTTTCTTATTATACCTGGAGACATAAATACATTGACAGACTTCTGTGCTTTTTTGGATCATTCAAAAGGTTCAGAAAATTACGGCAATCTATTGGCGGTTTTATTTCTAAGTGGAAGGGCAGAACTTGAGTCAGAATGAGAATGTGAGTCATTAGGGTACATCAGTACTAGGAATGTTATTATAGGAAGTGTGTTTATAGTGTTGCAGTATTAGTTGGTTAAGCTTCTAATTGGTTTCCTCAATTGCTTTTCAGGATAGAATCCAGGGATAATACTGCCAATGTTGGAGGCAGTAGCAGTGAGGGAGTTGGCCCTAAGGTTGGCAATGACTCCACGAATGTTCTGCAAGACTTCAATCAGTAGTTGATGGCTGAGGTGGTTCGTATGAATAGAGGGCAGGATCGTCCTACTGCTGAGTTGGGTTATTCTATTGATCAGTTCACTCGACTGAAGCCTCTTGTTTTCATAGGAAGTGCAAACCCAATTCGAGCTGAGAATTGGATTGGGGATATTGAGAAAATTCTAGACGTCCTGAACTGCACTAAGAAGCAGAAAGTGGCCTTCACAACGTTCAAGTTGTAGGGCGAAGTAGAGGGATGGTGGAAGTCTGTTAAAATGCTTGAGGAGCATCGACCTTTCCCTGTAGTAGTGACGTGGGCCAGGTTCAAGGAGTTATTCTTTAAACTGTATTTTCCAGCTACGGTCAGGAATGCAAACATGGAGGAGTTTATGAGTTTGGAGTAAGGGCAGCTGATAGTTCAACAGTACGCGGCTAGTTTTCAGGAGCTATCCCATTTTGCTCCATTCATGGTTCTAGACGAGGCAATGAAGGCCTGGAAATTTCAGAGGGGCCTGAGGAAGGAGATTCGCAGGCAGACGACTATCTGGCAAATGCAAGACTTTGTTACTCTTGTTGACAAAGCCACCATAGTAGGGGAGAGTCTGCTGGAGGATGTCGAGGTTCAGATCTTGAAGAAGAGACCTGCGCCTTCCAGTTCTTATGGAGGGGCAAAGCAGGGCAACTAGAAGAAGAAGAACCGTAGTCATGCTTCTTAGAGTACCACGTCCACTTATGTTTGTTCTACGTGTGGGAAACCTCACACAGGGCAGTGTTGGAGGGCAATGGGGGCTTGTTTACGATGTGGAAAGATAGGACATCAGGTGAGGGTTGTAATATGCTGAGGTATGGCGGACCTCCATAGCAGCCTTTCAAAGGTGGTGCGCAGGCGCCATGAGATGGATAGCAGGGGGTACTGCCTAGGCTAGGGTGTACTCCTTGACTCCAGGTGATGCAAAAAAATGCTAGAGATGTGGTAACAGCTAATATTTACATGCTTTCCAATAAAGTTGTTATACTATTTGACTCAGGAGCAACATATTCCTTTATCTCTTAGGGATTTGTTAAATTGTGTGGATTAGAGATGCAACAGTTGGGTTATAAACTGGTAGTGGCTACGCCATTTGGGTCGGCAATTGTATACAACAAAGTAGTCCGTGATTTTCTAGTAGTGATCCAGGGAATGGTATTACCAGTTGAAATTATAGTATTTGACATGTATGGCTTCAATATCATCCTAGGGATGCACTGGTTGTCTTCCAGTTATGCTAGTATTGACTCCCACAGGAAAGAAGTGATGTTTAGACCTCTAAAGGAGCAGGAATTCAAGTTTATAGGGTCGTGTGTGCATTCTGCACCACGGATCCTTTTAGCTTTGTAGGCTAGTAGATTACTTCGAGAGGGATGCCAAGGGTATCTAGCATTTGTGAAGGACACGCTAGCAGAAGAACATAAACTAGAGACGATTCTTGTAGTGCGCGAGTTCCCTAATGTGTTTCCAGAAGACTTGCTAGGATTATCTCTGAACCGTGAAGCGAAATTTATTATAGAGTTAGCTCCAGGTACAGCACTGATATCAAAAGCTTTGTATCGTATGGCTCCAGCTAAACTGAGAGAATTGAAAGAACAGCTTCAGGAGCTGCTAGATAAGGGGTACATTCGACCGAGTGTTTCTCTTTGGGGAGCACCTGTGCTATTTGTGAAGAAGAAGAACGGGTCGATAAGGATGTGCATCGACTACAGAGAACTTAACAAGGTAACGATAAAGAAGAAACATCCATTACCTAGGATCGATGATCTATTTGACTAGCTACAAGGAACGCAGATTTTCTCTAAGATTGATCTATGATTTGGGTATCACCAGCTAAAGGTGAAAACAGAGGATGTTCCGAAAATAGATTTCCGAACTCGGTATGGCCATTACGAATTTATGGTTATGCCATTCGGCTTGACTAATGCACTGGCAGCATTTATGGATTTGATGAACCAAGTCTTTCACGAATACTTAGACCAGTTCATCGTGGTATTTATTGATGACATCCTAGTATATTATAGGAGTGTTGCAGAGCATGAAGTTCATCTGAGACTTGTATTGCAAGTGCTCAGGGATAAGAGGTTATACACTAAACTGAAGAAGTGCAAGTTTTGACTAGAACAGATTTCGTTTCTAGGGCATGTAGTGTTCAAAGAAGGAGTATTAGTGGATCTGAGTAAGATAGAGGTAGTAGTGGACTGGGCGAGACCAAAGAATGTTCAGGAGGTCAAAAGTTTTCTAGGCCTTGTAGGTTACTACCATCGGTTCGTAGAATGGTTCTCCAGTTTAGCAAGTCCTTTGATGCGACTCACGAGGAAGAACGTGAGGTATGATTGGACTGACGAGTGAGAGCTGAGTTTTCAAGAGCTGAAATGGTGACTGGTTACTACTCCAGTTCTGACCTTTCTATATGGGGATGGTGGATTTGTTATCTACAGTGACGCCTCTAAGAAGGGTCTTGGCTGTATTCTAATACAGCAGGGTAGGATGGTTTCTTACGCTTCTCGTCAACTTAAAATGTACGAGAAGAACTATCCAACACATGATATAGAATTGACAGCTATAGTGTTTGCATTGAAAATCTAGAGGCACTACCTGTATGGTGAAAGGTGCGAGATTTTTACTAATCAAAAAAGTTTTAAGTACATTTTCACCCAGAAAGAGCTGAACATGAGACAACGTAGGTGGCTTGAGTTGATAAAATACTACGACTGTACTATTAACTATCACCTAGGAAAAGCAAATGTGGTAGCTGATGCTCTGAGTCGGAAGTCAGTTGATGCGTTGGTCTCAACAATGGGAGTACAACATCATATCTGTATTTACTTGGAAAGGTTGGGCTTAGAAGTAGTGGAAGGAAATCATCAGGCTGTTCTTGCTAGCTTAGTGGTACAGCCGACCTTACAGGAGAGGATCCGAGTAGTGCAGAAGGAGGATCCAAAGCTTGTCGAGGTTATGGAAGGAGTCCAAATAGGGTTAAAGTCGAATTTCAGTATCTCTGGTGATGGGATTTTGAGATTCCATAATAGGGTATGTATACTAGATGATGCTGAAATTAAACGGGTCATTTTAGAGGAGGCACACCGTTCGCTCTACACCATACATCCTAGCAATATGAAGACGTATCGAAACCTGAGAGAATCTTTCTGGTGGTCGAACATGAAAAAAGAGATTGCCCGTTTCGTAGAGCAGTGCCTAACATGTTAGCAGGTCAAGGTAGAGCACCAGAGGCCAGCAGGACCCCTTCAGCCACTTGACATTCCCAAGTGGAAATGGGAACATGTCTCGATGGATTTCGTATCGGGGTTACCTACGGTGGTGCATGGGTAGAATGCTATATGGGTTGTATTTGATTAGTTGACAAAGATTGCACATTTCATTCCTATCATAGTCAGCTACTCCTTGAATAGGCTGACAGAGTTGTATGTGCAGGAGATAGTACGACTCCATGGTATCCCTATTTCTGTTGTTTTGAATCGAGATCCATGTTTTACGTCTCGTTTCTGGAAGAGTCTACAGGATGCCTTGGGATCGTAGCTTACATTTAGTACGTCTTTCCACCCGCAGACGGATGGGCAGTCTGAGAGGACAATTCATACGTTAGAGGATATGTCATGAGCTTGTGTTCTAGACTTTGGGGATAGTTGGATACGGTATCTACCGCTGGTTGAGTTCATGTATAACAATAGTTACCAGACCAGCATAGAGATGGCATCTTACGAGGCTTTGTATGGTCATCGGTGTCGATCTCCATTGTACTAGGATCAGGTAGGCGAATGGCAGATTCTGGGTCTAGAACTGATTCAGCAAGCCTCTACAAAGGTCGAGTTGATTAAGGAGAAAATCAAGGCAGCTCAGAGTCAACAGAAGAGTTATGCTGATACTCATCGACGAGAGCTGGAATTTGAGGTTGGAGATATGATGTTTCTGAAGATCGCTTCGATGAAAGGGGTGATGAGGTTCGGAAAGAAGGGGAAGCTAACTCCTCAGTATATTGGGCCTTTCGAGATCCTAGAAAGGATAGGTTTGGTAGCTTATCAGGTTGCTTTACCCCCAGCACTATCTAGAGTTCATGACATGTTTCACGTGTCAATTTTGATGAAGTATGTATCAGATCCATCACACATGCTGAGTTACGAACCTCTAGAGACTAGTGATGTTTTATCGTATGAGGAGGTACCAATAGAGATATTAGATCGGAAAGTTCAGTAGCTACGGACTCAAGAAATACCACTAGTGAAGGTATTGTCACGGAACCATGCAATGGAAGAAGCTTCATGGGAGTTAGAAACTAAGATACGTCAGAAATATCCTCAATTGTTCAGAGACGGTTAAGTTAGTCAGGTAAATGAATGTGTATATGTTAGTGTGTTTAGTAAGTAGATATGGTCTTTGGGAGAGTTTTGTATGTATATTGTAAGCTCCCGAAGCTTTACGTTGTAACCACGGTATGCCTTTGCCATAAGTGAGGGTAGGTAATAAATTCGGGCCAAAGCTACGTTGTGGGTAGTTGCCAACTCTTCTGTAGGCCTCTAACGTAAGGTAGAGTGAGTTTAGTATCAGTTGGTGAATTTCAAGGATGAAATTCTTACAAGGAGGGGAGATTGTAGGGACCTGAATTCGAAAAATAAATAAAGAACAGAGAATGGAAATTAAAAAGGATAAAACAACAGAACTCATCAACGAGGCTCCATTTCTCATCGACGAAGTCTCTTCTAAGGCTCGGCGATGAGACGTCGAGGCTCATCGATCAGCGTCTCGTCGCTGAGGAGATACCGAGGGATTTTTAGGGATTCTAAAATATTAGGCTCATCGACGAGGTCACCTTCTCGGCCACGAGCGACCTTCTTCGGCTCGTCAATGAGAACTCTGACTCGTCGACGAGGCTAGCCGGGTCAAACTAGTTATAAATAGAATATCTTTTTCTTCCTTGCTAAGTTATCCCATTTTCTCTCTCTCTCTCTCTCTCTCTCTCTCTCTCTCTCTCTCTCTCTCTCTCTCTCCAGGACATGAACCAACCCTCTCTCCCTCTCTAGGATTTCATGTCATCTGTTACCGGAATCAACATTCCGACATCACTACGTGGATTAGGAGGAGAATCTCTATAGTTATAGCGGATCAGATTTTCATTCTGAGGATTTTTGGGTTTTTCACAAAAAAACGAGGTAAGGATTTGATTTTGTTTTTGGTTCGGTATATATGTAGTAGTTGAGATTATAGTGAAGTATTGTTCTTCAATTTTTAGGTTTTGGGGATCCCGAGTTGTTGTTTTTGGATCGATTCGTTCGTGTTTCGATTTCCGAGATTAAGATAATGGGATTTGTTTACATCAGTATTTTTAGAAAACTAAACCACTAGAAAGATAGCTTATGTCCTTATGCACATTTTGACTACTTATTTGCAAAATATTACTAGGTATAAATGAAGTTTCTTACAATTTTACAGTTTTTGGCAAAAATAGGGGATTTGGTATATGAACTTCGAACTTTACAAAACTACTTAGTTTATTTTAAACCTCTAGTAGGAGCTGTTTGATACCCATGTTTGCGGTCCAAATGGTATTTTTCGAATTATATACTGTTTATAGCGGATTTTTGATGAAACGAGTGTGACATATGATATGAAATGGAACATACTGAACTGTATACTTGTAAATGAACTGTGAAAACTGAAGTTTGATCTTGTTTATCTGAAAATGTGGAAAACAGGTGTCAGATAATCACCAAGCTTTATATATGAAAAGGGTTTAACCGAGAGCATTTGTGCCGGTTAACACCATTGTCTGACAAAAAGAAAGAATGTATGAAAGATTGCATGACTGCGATTGTGAAACTACTGGAATTGCACAGGTTGTTATGTTTTATTGTAAATTATATATATGATTGGGACCACAGCTTGTTACTAAAGGAGTTGAAAGACACTCTAAAGGAGTTGAAAGGCACTCCAAGTTATCTAAAGCTTTAAATGGATTGAGGTGCAGTTCCATTGTTAACTGAGGTACAATGCAACCACATATGTGAATCAGTGTGGCTATCGAGATAGTCGGCTTGCAAGAGTGTATGGGGCCACTGGTGAAATAATAGACCGAGTGGGGCAGCCAGACTATATCTGTGATGCTTGACAGTGCCTGCATGGATAGGGCTCTGTCAGAGTTATCAATGCACAACCCGTGCCATGAGGTAATTAGGCATATTTCTAAAAGTTTCAAAGCTGGTCATTGTCCTAAATTTTCTATACATGATTTAAAAACTGAAATGGGCAAAGTCACAGGGGCGAGTATTGTGTGGAGGGAATCGTAAAGTGTATGGGCATGTACCCTACCCTAACCTCGAGGACTCTCACTTGTAATGATGTAGTACTATGTTTATATATCTTTTATAGTACTGTACTGTGAATGTGATATTGTGCAACTGTTTCTAATTGGAATAAACTAATGTAGTCACATGTTGATGTAATATCTTCCACCTTACTAAAAAGTATCTCACCCCAATCTTACAACCTTTATTTCTGGTCTTACAGGACATCGGTCCTAGTCTTCTAGAGGGACTTTGGTGCGAAGGGTCTTGTTAGTAGACATAAGTTTTTGTATCAGTACTGGATTGTTAGCCTGGTTTAATGTAAGGGGATGTAATATAGTTTATGTTTTAAGCTTGGATATTATGTACTGAAAAATACAGATAGAACTCTGATATATATTTAATAGAACCCTATAAGAATGTTTATGTTTTCCACTGTGCATGAATACAGATATGTATGAGATGCACATGTTTGTCCCTGTTTAGGGCGGGTTGTTTTTGTATGCTTATCAAATATAGGTATAACGTATGTGTAGTAGCACTCTGGGTTCTTATAAAGGACCGATGCATTACAATCATGTTATGAAACTATTAATAAGTTATTTAAAATAGTTATATGTTCACTACATGTATTTAATAATTTATTCACTCACCACTGTCATATGCAGATTAACAGTCTTGCTTATGCTGCAAATACTGATGGACTGGTACCACTCATTATATTCATCCTCCACCCATAGAGGTGTAGGCCAAGGGAGTGGAAGCTCTCTCAATATGTGGACGACATGCAAACTGGCAGTCCTACTTATGCTACGAATACTGATGGACTGGTACCACTCATTATATCCATCCTCCACCCATAGAGGTGTAGGCCTAAGGAGTGAAAGCTCCCTCAGTATGTTGGTGGCATGGTCCAGTCGCCATTGCCACCTCTGTAGGGTACGTTTGTACATAGTGTGCTAATCAATTTGATGATTCCTGTGCTGGTCATATTCATGCAGATCCTGATAATTGTTGTCAGGGTCGTACCCTGTCTAAGCTAGACATGGGAATTGCTACCTCAACCCAAATTTCCGCATTACTTGGTCCGGCAAGTGTCGCTCCATGACTTGAAAGTAGATTAGGGGAATGCGAACAAGACAAACTTGTACTCCACTTGACCTGAAAGTAAGTGGGAACGGGCCATCACTGACATTAGCAAAAAGATGTGGCAAGCCAAGTCTAATTGGAGCAAGAAAGGGCATGCGCTCCCATGCCCAGACCTACAGGAGGAACAACGAAGCTACAACTAATTGTGTTCCCACCCGATCAACTTGACACATCTCTCTATACGGCAATGCAAATGCAGCGCTACCCCTGCTATACGTGGACACCCTCTCCAAGTAGCTGAGCAGAGGTAGGAACATCAACGATGCATAATATTGCAACTTGTTCATGAACAACAAACCGCACATCATTCATAGTATGTATGCTCAAGCGTATTGCAGTACTTGCTCATCCGATGCATTATCGAGAAGATTGGGTATGGAGATGTCCATCCATGATAGTTCGTCTACTCTAACCAGTGGGGGGTCACATCCAAGTAGTCTAACACATTGTATGGCCTAGTCCTGCTATGCCATCCCCGTAACAAAGTCGCCATCTACAAGTAATCTTGTAATGATGGTGATATCTTGCAGCGTTATTGTTGCCTCACCGCGGGGAAAATGAAATGTGCTCATCTCAGGCCTCCAACACTCCAATAATGTGCTAATTAAGTGGCGGTTGATCTGTATGTACCAAATCTAGTAGAGTGGATAGAACCCCCCCCCCCCTCGTTCAGTCCACGAAATGCTTCGAGGATCAGCATGCCACTATGTTTCTAATGTGCGCACACACTGGCGCCCTTTAAAGCGTCATAATGATCCTCCTCCTATGTGTAGGAAGGATGCAGGGTCCCCAATGTCAAAACGAAAGAATCAATTGGACCAAACTTCATGCCTCAATATTAAATATAATAGATATCTAAAATGAAAGTCAAAACTAAAATTTATGAAGGTGGTGGGGAGCATACGGGAGAAAGGTCTTAGATGAGTAGATAAAGTAAACGGGGAAGCCTATGGAAACTAATGCAGTTATAAATAGGGGTTGGGGGAGGGAAGCATGCTAGGTGTCGGGGGGGCATGCGTGTGACAGCTTGTCACCGGCTGTTAGGGGAGCACAAGTGAAGGAAGGAATGGTTGGGGTTTGGCCATGTCAGGGGCAAACCGATTTTCCAAATGTCAGTTTGTCGCTTTCATTTTTTTTTTGGCTTCCCATGACTTGCTTTTCATGCTTTTCCAGCAATGCATTAGTCTGCTATCACGTCGGCCGATACCTGCAGTCTCGTCGGACTAACTGTAGGTTTTTAAATTTCCTTTTTAAATACCAAATCGATTTTTCAAAAGTCGATTGAGTATATTTATATAATATTTTCTCCCATTGTACATATTTATATTTTTCGCCTTTTTTTTCTTAATAATTCTGTAAAAAACTTGAACATGGAATGAGTGAAATTTGAGGATGTACCTAAAAATTTAAAATTGAGATAGGATGGATGAAAGTGTTCAAAAAACAAATGGGAAAAGTTTTTTCTGCTGAGCCAAACAAAACCGAATAAGCAAGAGTTTTTTACCTAAATATTAACAAAAATAAAAATAAAAAACACAAAAGTAGATAAAATGTATAATATTTACGAAAATATACCCAATCGACTTTCCAAAAGTCGGTTTGGGTTTTAACACACACAATAGCCGCAACTTTTGAATTGAGGTGGCTGGGTTTTTCAATTGAGGGGGCTGGGAAAGGCGTCAAGAGAGATGAAAAAAATAAAATAAAGGGGCTGGGGAAAGGCGTCAGGGAGAGACGGAGGGGGGGGACCTGGGGGGGGGGGGAGAAGGGAGATTGAGGGGAGAGGAAATTTAATTAGATTGTCAGATTAAAAAAAAAAAAGGTGAGGGGACTTACATGCATACGTGGAGGGGCAGGGAGAGAAGGATGGGGGGCGAATTTTTTTTTTTAAAGAAAAGGAACCAAATCAACTTTTGAAAAGTCAGTTTGGTGTTAAAATTCTGCATGCATGCACAGCAGCGGCCATGGCAGGGGCAGGGAAAGAGGGGGGCCAGGCTGAAATTTTTTTTTTTTTAAAAAAGGACCAAATCGACTTTCCAAAAGTCAGTTTGGCGTTCAAATTTTTTAATTTCAATTTTTTTTAAAGTAACCAAACCGACTTTTGAAAAGTCGGTTTGGTGAATTTTTTCTCTATATATATATTCATATCATCTTCCAACTGCTCTCATCTACTATCACTTCTACAGTTGCATTATTTGCATTAGTTTTTTTGTAAAAAATATTTATTTTGTTTGCACACTTCCACTATATTTAACACTTAGAGATGGAGTTTGGTCCACTTGATTCATCTATATTGACATTGGGGATTGTACATCCTTCCTATAGGGCATGGGAGGAGGATCATTCTGACGTTTTTAAAGGGCGTCAGTGTGTGCGCACATTAGAAACCATGTGGTATGCCCATCCTAGAAGCATTCTGTGGATTCAACGAGCAAGGTTCCATCCACTGTACCAGATTCGGTATATTCACTTAGACCATCATTTAATTAGTGCATTGTTGGAGCGTTGGAAGCTTAAGACACACACATTTCATTTTCCTTGCGGCGAGGCGACGATAACGTTGCAAGATGTCGCAATCATCACAGGATTACCTATTGATGGCGACATTGTTACGGGCACGATGCAGCAAGACTGGGAGATGTTGTGTCAAAGCCTACTCGGACGCAACCCCCCCACTGGCCGAAGCGGACGAAACGGCACGTCCTTGTCTATGACATGGATGGACGAGAACTGACCTGATCTTCCTGATGAAACATCTGAGGAGGTCGTATTGCAGTATGCTCGAGGGTACATACTACGTCTAATGTGCGGCTTGTTATTCGTGAACAAGTCGCAATACTATGCATCGCTAATGTTCCTCCCTCTGTTGAGTGACTTGGAGAGGGCGTCGATGTATAGCTGGGGTAGCGCTGCACTTGCATGGTTGTACAGAGATATGTGCCAAGTTGGTCGTGTGTAGACACAATCAATTGGAGGTGCGCTATTCCTCCTGCAGGTTTGGGCATGGGAGCACATGCCCTTTCTTACTCAAATTAGAGTTGGCATGCCACATTTTCCTACTGATGTCGACGATGGCCCGTTCCCACTTGCGGTCAGATGGCGAGCTTCATTTCATGCCGCACACATCCCTCAACATACTCTACGGTCCTATCAATATGACATTGATATGATGCGTGAGGATCAGGTAATATCATATTTATTTCATTTGAATCGTTCAATATGGATTCGGAACATTTACTATTCGTGGTAATTTTCTGACATAAATTCATTGTTAGCAATTTATATGGATGTCGTACACTGCGGATGTCTGCGCAAATCTACCCCCTATATGTCTTATAGGTGTACAAGTTTGGTTTGTTCGCACTCTTATGATTTGCTTTTAGATAATGGAGTGGCACTTGCCGGATCGTGTAATGCGGCAGTTCGGGTTGAGGCAGCAGATCCCTCGTCCAACTCAGACAGGTTACGACCTCGACAACCATCATTCAGATCTACACGACTGTGACCAACGCGGTAGTCATCAATCAACTTTCGCACTAAGTACGAGCGTACCCTCCATATGTGGCAACACAGACTGGACAATGCCATCTACATACTTAGGGAGCTTCCACTCCCTAGGCATACACCTCCATTGGTGGAAGATGGATATAATGACTGGTACCGATCCATCACGATTCACTGCGTGAGTAGAACCGCCAATTTAAACATAACAGTGGTGAGTGAAAAAATAACTAAATGCATGTAAAAAACAGACTCGTTTTATATCATTAACTTATTCGTACTGTGTCCAACATATTTTGTTGTAGGAGCATATGATGGGGACCATCCACTTATCAGACTGTGTCCCGACATGTCCCGCTAGACCAATTGCAGAGGCATGTATGCAGTTTGTGGCTAAGGAAGTTCACCAATCAATTCGTAGGTCTCGCCGCGCCAACGCGGAGGGTCCCGAATCAAATGATGATGTCACAACTACTGAGCAAGCGTCGCATAGAAGAGGTCGTGGTGGACCTCGTTGGAGCCATGGAGGGGGCCGTGTTAGAGTTGAGGGGGGGCCTCCCACCCAACCATCCTAGTGGACAGAAGGTGATTAGGGAGCATCAACAACGCAGTTCACACCCGCACAGACCTCCATCTGCCATGCAGAGGCTTCTTCTTCCCATATGCCATATAGGGGCTATCAGCATCAGTATGAGGCATCCACCAGTACACCATACCATCTAGAGGCTCTGTAGCCCACACAAAGCGACCCACCTCCAATGTATCAGGAAGAACAGCAATAACACCAATTTTCGAGCTCATCGCCGATCCCATTCGATCTTTTCGTTGATGGGGGGTTGGTTGATGCTGGACTGGAGGAACATATCCCTCCAACAACAAAAGGTAATGATGGTGTGGAAGGGGCAGCTAGACATCGCAAAAGGCAACGTCAAGCTCCTCAAGAACGGCACCAACAACCGCCAAGACAAAGGAGATCGCGACCATGTGGGACTTAGTGATGCAAGAGTAGATTATTATGCATGTATACTTTAGTATTTTTTTTTTCAAGCAATGAATAATAATAATCATATTTAATAAAAAAAAATTGTATATAAATTTTTTGTACGAAATTTTTTGAAATTTATAATTATAAATTGACCATGAAATAAATTAATAACTAAATAGAACAACGAAATAGAACTCTAGTACAACTCACTAATTTCAAAAGCTAAAAAGCTTAATGGCAACTCACAAATTTCAAGTACAATACACATTAAGTACATATTTTGAATGTATTATGATGGTTTAGCATTGTCATGACCTCCAGTCCTCCTTGGACATCAATTGCGGCTGTGACCCTCTTCGTGGAAAAACCCGCACCGCATCCTCTGACTGCCCTCTCATACATCCATTTCATTTCATAGTCTCGAACTTTTAGGGCGTCCTTTCTGCCTAAGCAAATGTCGATTATCGTATAATATTGGCGCTACTGGATCTGTCCAATATTGTTCATGGAGGACAGGAATGAAGTCCATCGCATATGTCGCATAATACTCCTGAACTGTGAAACAAGGGTCAATATAGCTTTTGTACCCCAATCTCCTTGCACCACAGACAGCTAACAAGTGAGAACAAGGGTAGTATAGATTCTGCCACTTCCCACATGTACACTGACGTCCCTTTATGTCAACTGTTTGAATATTTCAACCCTTATTTGGTGGCCGCGGTGCAGTTTGAATGCTCAACAACCCTCTTTCAATGTTGAAGTTGATAACCTCATGTCCATCATATGCCATCTCCCTCCTCTGCATTTGCAACAGCATATGTGGCGTGTAACCATTCCCCGACTCCATTGCTTAGCAAGATGCCTCTCGCTGGGCACTAAAGTACTGCGCAATGCGATAAAATGTCATTTGGACAATGGCTATTATTGGTAGGCTACGAGTTCCTTTCAAGACAGCATTAAAACATTCAACAAGATTTGTGGTCATGTTTCCATACCTTTGACCACCATCGTGACATTGCGTCCACATGTGAGGAGGTATCTCTTCAAAAAAGGACTTTGCAATTGGCCCACCCTCTGTTAGGATTCTTTCCATCATACTATTGAATTTCCTAACTTGGTGCTCCCTACCAGCTATTTCAACCATCCTCTTGAGCATCGTATTGTGCATCCTCTGGTTGAAGTTGCTAACAATGTGACGCAAGCAAAATCGATGGTGCGCACGCGGCAGTTGCCAGTCATCGTTCTAACTAATGGCAGCAAGAATATCGGCATGTCTATATGATATAAGACACAAGTTATCGCGATTAGTCACTTCATCCCGAATGCACTTAAGGAACCAGGACCATGTGCGCAGACTCTCCTCCTCAACGATGGCAAACGCTACTGGAAATATTTGTTGATTTGCATCAGGGGCCGTTGCAATTAATAATTTACCTTTATATTTACCGTACAAGTGCGTTCCGTCCACACAGAGAACTGGAGGACAAGGACGAAATCCCTCTATTGATGCTGCAAATAACTAGAACACACATGTCAAAATAGCAGCATTGTTAGCATCAGGGATTTCTGTCCACGCCCACTTCACCTTTGTACCAGGATTTATTTCACACATAGCATGCATCCACTTTGGAAGCAGTTGATATGAAATATCCCAATCTCCAAACACCCTTGCAACTACCATTTGCTTCCCAAGCCATACCTTTCTGTACGATACATGGTACTGGTACTTTGACCTCAAGTGTGCTTACAAAACTGCAATAGAAGCACCGGTGTCACTTTTGATAATTTCTACGATTTCATTTGCAACTAAGCCAGACTTTAGTTGTGGGTGGTCCTGCGAGAGAATCTCATTTATGCATGTATGTGGCCCTCTGTATTGTGTAATTCAAACAGCCCATGATTTTTACGTTGAGTTGCACGCAACCGCCAAACACAGCTCTCGTCTGCATTGCACCTAACCATCCATGTTGTTGGGGTGGATTGCACCACCTTAAAGTTGTGGTGTGTTTGCGCATGGTGGATGCGCACAGAGTGAATGAGGTCATCCTTTGAGTTGAAAATCATACCTTTCCCAAATTTCGAGACACCATCCCATCGGGTGCCCTCGAGTGAACTTTCAACTTCAGTTCTGATATAACCGGATTCAACATCAACCATGTACGCTAACGGCTGCACGTCGCGTACCCTCTTGTGACCGACATGTGTGTTATGAGGAGGCATCACAAATTCTTCATGGTGAACCCCATAATCATTTTGTCCACTAGGTTCATCTACCCCTGCATCTGCCTGTTCAAAATCCTCTTCTATATCCTCTTCTTCCTCAAATTCATGGTTGTAGTCCATATCAGGTTGCATTGGTCGGACCGTGTATGCCCCCCTCTCATTCGTAACAATAGATGGAACTGTTTGAAAGTCTGGTCTAGGCACAACTCCAGTTGAACTTCGGTCATGCCTATACTTTGTTGATTGTTCTTCTTCGTGATAATAATTGCTTCCCACATTGAATCCCTGCAAGGTAGAATTCTCACGTCGAAGCTCTATTGTCAAGAATTCTGGCTGAAATGATGTACCGGGAACGTCATTCAAATCTAACGCCACAGTCACTTGTGAGAGGTGATCAAATAGTCTGCTCGTCTCACTGGTACCATATTCGGTATATGGTTAAGAATGGATGAATGCTTCCCCCTGCAAAGTTGGGGCTCCACCCATACTACTACTTCGAGGACTGCGATTAACAAAAATCTCAACTACATATACGTCCGGACAAGAACTTTGTGGGTCCAATGCAATTAGGACGTCTGCATCATTTTTTATTGGGACATCAATGTAGAACAAATTTCCACCACCCCCTCGTTGCGGTTATCTCGATGTCAGTTCTAACACATACTCTTTTGGATCAATATCTAATCCTTCATATATTTTGCGTTTCAAACTTTCTAACTTCATCCTCCTTTGAACTCGAATGGCTTTCGTTGGCCCAGCGCTGTACTCAATACCGGTTGATCCATGAATAATCTCACCGTTAATGTATAATAAGACCGTAACTTTGTTAGCTAACGAATTTGACGTCATTATGACTTATCAAAAGTAGAGTTTATCTACAAGGTGATAAGAAGGTTAGAGGATCAACAAATAAATGAAACAAGAGAAGGCTTGAGTAATAGCTGAGGGATGATGAACAAATATATAGAGGACTAGCATAACAAAACTGACTTTTGGAAAGTCAATTTTGATTTTTTTACGTACACACGCATGCATGCACGACAGAATTACTTTTTTTTAATACCAGATCAAGTTTTCAAAACTCAGTTTGGACACTATTAATTTTTTAATACCAAATCGACTTTCCAAAAGTTAATTTGAACACTATTCATTCATTTTTTAATACCAAACCGACTTTTAGAAAGTCGGTTTGGATACATGCAGGGGTATAGGAATTAATTTTATAATACCAAACTGACTTTTGGAAAGTCGGTGTGATCCTTTTTAAAAAAAAAAAAAAAATTCAGCCCCGTAACAAAACTGACTTTTAGAAAGTCAATTTTGATTTTTTTACGTACACACGCATGCATGCACGACAGAATTACTTTTTTTTAATACCAAATCAAGTTTTCAAAACTTAGTTTGGACACTATTAATTTTTTAATACCAAACCGACTTTTAGAAAGTCGGTTTGGATACATGCAGGAGTACAGGAATTAATTTTATAACACCAAACTGACTTTTGGAAAGTCGATGTGATCCTTTTTAAAATAAAAATAAAAATTCAGCCCCGCCCCCCCCCCCTCTCTCTCTGCCCCTGCCGTGCATGCATGCAGAATTTTAACACCAAACCGACTTTTCAAAAGTCGATTTGGTTACTTTTTTTAAATAAAAAAAGAAATCCGCCCTCCCTCCTTCTCTCCTTGTCCCTCCATGCATGCATGTAAGTCCCCTCACCTTTTTTTTTTTTTTTTAGTGTGACAATCTAATTAAATCTCCTCTCCCCTCAATCTCCCTTCCCCACAGGCCCCTCCCCCCTCCTTCTCTCCTTAACGCCTTTCCCAACCCCTTTATTTTATTTTTTTCATCTCTCCTAACGCCTTTCCCTAGCCCCCTCAATTGAAAAACCCAGCCCCCTCAATTCAAAAGTTGCGGCTGTTGCGTTTGTTAAAATTCAAACCGACTTTTGGAAAGTCGGTTAGGTATATTTTCGTAAATATTATGCATTTTATCTACTTTTGTGTTTTTTATTATTTTTTGGTTAATATTTTGGTAAAAAACTCATCACGATGTTTTCCAAAAATGCCAAGTCGCCGCGCCACGTGATCGTACCTTCATCTGACGCCTGTCATTTCTCAAACCGTCGCTTCCAGACCATAGACGAATGCAATTACGTTACGGACCTCTCGTCTCCCATGAAGCGCGCTCTCTCTCTCTCTCTCTGCAGTCTCTTCTAGAAAAGACGATGCTTTGGTTGATGAACTCATGAACCTCTTCCTTGGAATCTATTAAAGCGATCCAATCCAGTCGAATTTAATTCGATACGCTAAAACCAAAAGCAATAAATGACTGCATAAATATATGATAAATAAGCTAAGAAATTAGTGCTTCGATCGGCCCCTGCAAATTTAGCTTTTCGTTTTCTGCAACTTTCATCAGAGCCTAAATTTAGCATACCTTTCTTCAGGGAAACCGCTTTGCGTCGGTAGAGACGCAAAGTTTGAGGTTTCGTTTTTTCGTTTTTGAGGTTTCATTTTTGGTCAATTTTATGATCAGTACAAGGCAGATTTTGCTCGCACGTGGTGCTCCGATTGTTGGTCAATTGAAGAGGCAGTACCAGTTTCATGCTCAAGAGAATAAGAGGAAGACGAAGAAGAAGAATAGTTTGTTCTTCGATAAGGGGTTTGGATTGAGATTGTTGGGGAAATCGACGATGGCCATCGAACCGATGGGGAAGGCGGAGGGCGCAACGGCGCCGTTGATTCTCACCTCCGGCGCTAGCGGCCGCATCAACGCGCTTCTATCGCTGCGGGCGTTGAGGACTCTGGTTATGATGATCAATGCATTCGTCTTGTTCCTGCTTGGGCCGTTCCGTGGAAGGAAGCGGTACATTTCGACGAAGCCGTCAGCGATGCCTTTGGAGAAGCCGAAGAATGTAAAGCAGGAAAGTCACCGGCAGGGGGCGGTGGTGCGAGTCCCGGCAACGATGATTCCATGGAGGAGGACAGCCGGGGCTGTGGTTGATCAGGATGTTGTGGCGAGGAGGGCGCTTGCAGTTCGAAGAGTAATTCAGGACAATGATGAGAAGACGATGAGGGATTTCTCACTTTTGCTTACGGCGAGAGGGGATACGATGTTTACGCAATCATGGACTCCGGTCTTTACCAACATCAGGTAATCCGTGCTTACGTTTCTTAATTTCATTATTTGTTTATCGGCTCATCGTGATTTTTCCCCTCAGCTTGGTACTGATCTCATTTCCTAGTATAAAAAAAGACCATGTCTCTTAATTGAGCTAATGTGTGCCCCTCAAGTTCATATCAAATTTTAGTAGAAATTTCAAAATCATACGTCTAGCCGGCCAATAATTGCTTTTAGGTGAGCAGGATATGTTGAAATGACTGAAAAATGTTTGTAAACTGGCTTTGAAGGCCCCTGTTTTAATCTGATATGATTTTTAATTTTAATCTTTTAAAAAGATATCCATTTCAGTTTGTGATACATATTTAAGTGCCTAATATACATAAATTTCACTTCTTTTTTTTTGGTTATGATTTTAAATGATTATAGGGCACGTGCAGTTTATTAAAGTTCTTTAAATGCAGAAAGTAGGAGGCGCTGCAATTAAGATAGATGGTCTTTCTTTTTCTTCTTTTTTTTTGTAATTTTCCAATAGATCCTGACTTTTCTTTTTCGTATTTTTTTTTTTTTTTGTTGAAAGACCTTTTGTTTTTAATGTTTGTTTTTCTGTTTGATCTGTTTTATGCTTAGGATTTGATAAAATAAGGGTGTGTTTGATTTCATTTCTCAAAATGTATCATTTGACTTTGGAAAAACTTTGAAAGACAATAAGATTGAATTTTGACAATATACCAGTTTATGTTTTTCCATTTTCTTGTAACTAAATCTGCATGAAAATGTAGAATTATCTTTTTTGTATCTCTCTCTTTCTCTTGCTTAATGGCTTTCCAGATTACAGTCCATTTCCAATTTCAGAGTCAAACTCATGAATTGTATAATTATTATCTTTATTCAATGAGAAGACTGTCTTCAAAACAAAACATCTCCCTGCCATTTTGTTTTCCAATTTTGTTCTTTCATATCTGCATTTAGTTGCTTTAGTGTTGCAATTCTTAGGATTATTCAATTTCTTACTGTAAGGGTTGGACAGTGAACCTTCCCCATACTATCAGCAGAAAGAAACAAAAGAAGCAAATTTACCAACCACAAGCTAATTGCTGGGATGATGGTGAACAAGGTTTGGCCTGAGAGTTGAATTGAATTTTTTATTTGAATACTGTTCACAGTGCTGTAGTAATACTTTTTACAGTGCTATAGTGAATACCTTGCACAATATTGTAGCAGTTCTACTTGTTAAAAAGATATGGGTAATGGAAAACCTAACTCAACAGCTGCAGTACCCATGCTAACATACATTCACTAAGATATGGTAATAATATGAAGTGACCGGTGACACTCCCACTCAAGCTAGAGCATGTAGGAAGTCTGTTCTATACCTTCTGGATGAAACTGGGCTGTTGGTAAGTAACACTTAGCAAAATTTTTAGTAAATAGATCAGCTAGTTGGTGCTTAGACTGGAGTGCTTGTAATAAGCTTCTCCACTAGTTTCTACCAACCAAAATGACTATGAATCAACCTTCGTGGGTTTAAAACTGATGAAAAATTGGATTTGAGGCATTATGAATAGCAGGTTGACTATCACACATTACTTCAGAGGTTGTGAATGTGGAAGTCAAGTTTTTCTAACAAATTCCACCCAAACAAGTCCACACAGGTAGTGGGCAATGACCCTATGCCCAAACTTAGTTGTTAACTTTGCAACTGCAATTTGCTTCTTACTTCTCCAAGGTACCTTAATACCACTAACAGTACCCTATCGTGGATCTTCTTTCAAAGTTTGACCTAACCCAATAAACGTTTATGTATCCCTGAACATGACTATAACCTCGTTCCTGATATAAGATATCTTTTCATGAGCACCTTTCTGGTACCGAAAATATGAATTGTAGCATCCTAGTCACTTGTTGAGGAGAACCAATGAATTGACTCAAAAATCATTGCGAAAGGCCATGAGGCAATTTATCATCTCAACCACTCTCAGTTATCATCCAGGTTGGTAGCAATTTGCAGATGTACAAGAGGTTTAAAATAGCCCAATACCCCTTAAAAAGTCTACAGCATACTTCCTCTATGGTGGGACAGTCTTCCCATGTAAAATTTGGATATTTTTATGCCCAAGAAGTATTTTAATTGTCCTCGATCTCTTTAACTTTTTCTGCATAAAATATTTCTGATGCTTTATGCCCCGATTATCACCACTACTAATGACTATATCATCCACATACATAACCAGTGAATTACTAATGACAAATGTGTCAAAGTAGAAGACAAAGTGGTCCACTACAAGGTGGTGGTTTCTCATTTACAATTTGCCAATGGCACTATTATTTTCTTAGGTGATGGTATTGAGTCTTTTGTAAATGTTCTTATCATTTTATAGATTTTTGACAGGATTTCTGGTTGTATAATTAACTAGGAAAAAGTGGAGTTGGGGTTGTTGATCTTAGTTCTGATAAGGCTTTAAAGCTGATTTCTGTGGTTGGGTGTGGTGTCTAGGAGTGACCTCTGACTTAGGAGCCCCTTTGGGAGGGAAATCTCATTTTTTCCCTTCCAGGATGTGTGGTTACTAAAGTGGCTAAGCAGTTGGATGGGTGGAAAGGAGTTTAATTATCTTTAGGTGGCAGTATCAGTCTCATTCAGGCTAGTCTGTTTTCTACTATGAATTATTTTGTCTTCGTGTAGGCTTAATGGTGGGGTAGTTAAAAAGCTTGAGAGGATGATGAGAAATTTTCTTTGGTCAGGGGTAGATGAGGAGGGATCGTTTGGTTAGATGAGATGTTGTGTTTTTAGGTTGAAAGAGGAGATGAGCTTGGGTCTTGGAAATATGGTGTCCAAAACACACTGTTCTCTGGGTAAATGGTTGTGGCAGCTTTCTTTTAGAGTTAAACACCCTCTGGCACAAAGTTATAGAAGTCAATTTGGCCTGCATGTGAATTGGTGGGATGCTAAAATGGATTCTTGATGCTCTTCCACGTGTCTTTGGAGGTTCAATTCGCAGGTTAATCCTTTGTTTCTTCCTTTCACCAAGCTTAAATTTGGGAAATGGTTATTATATTTGGTTTTGGAAGGATGTTTGCATGTGGGATTCTGCTCTACTGTTTACTTCTGCTCATCTGTATCATTTTACTTCTCTCCGTAGTGCTGCTTTAGTTCTTCATTTTGAGTTTAGGAGGGTGGTTCATTTTCTTGGGATTTTCACTTTAGAATGGAATTTAATGATAGGGAGATAGAGGAGTCCTCTCTCTCTCTCTCTCTTTTCTTGTTAGTTTGGAGGGTTGTTATCTCTAACAGTAAGAATGTCAAGGTGTGGAATTTGGTGTCTTCAGGTGGATATTATTGTAAATCCAATTTTGTTTCTTTGTAAGGATGTGTCTTTTGCTCTTTGTAATTTTTATCTTGGAGGCTTAAGTCCATTGTAAGATTAAGGCTTTTGTTTGGTTAGTGGCCCTTATCTGTTGTGGAGAAGGAGGCTTTCTAAGGCTTTGTCCCCTGATGTCTGCATTTTGTGGGGTAGCTGTTTGGAGATTGTTTCATTTGTTTTTGCATTGTTCATTTTCTTGAACACACAGAATAGAGTTTTCGGAGTACATGGGGATGTTTGGGTGTGTTCAAAGTTGGTCATGGAGCTTGTGATTATCTCTTTAATAAGATTTGGGAAGAGTAAGGGTACTGGTAAGCTGTGGAGATGTCCTTTATTTGCTGTTTTGTGGGGGATTTAGTTGGAGTTGTATGCTTGTATCCTCTCTGGCTAGAGATTGTCTTTACCTTTACTTTGGGACAAGCATCTCTTTGGGCTTTTAGTGTGAGTTTCCTTGAAGATGTTAAGTGCACTTGGAAGGCCTTATTGATATGATTCTATTTTTTTCCTTCTCTCCTTTTCTGTTTGAGGAAATTTCCCTTTCTGCTCTAACAAATTTTCTTTTCTATCAAAGAGAGGGGGGGGGGGGGGGATTTGTGTATTCTCTTTGAAGTTTATCGCCTAAATTGACCTCCTAACTTGCATGACAAGCAAAAGACTTTACTAAATCCTGGATGCCGTGGTAGAGTTCTTTATCTACTTTTCTCTTAATCTCTCCAAAATTTCTAACAACCAAAGGATTTAAGGAACTCTCCTTACTTTAAGGAAATTGATGAGCCACAATAACGCCAAAACCTATAATGAATTGCATATAGAAAGTAGACAAGCTGCGAAAGCTACCAAACATGAGTCCTAAGCTCTGCCCACTCGCTAATGGCTCTAATTATAAACCATCTTGGGTTTTAAATACACTTTTTCACTCATCTCTTGGTCCAGTTGTGATGGCATCCACTATGCAGATCACTCTTTGGGTAGTGGGTACTAACTAGAGCCAACTAACATAACAATGTCCTTAAAGTTTAGGTGTGGGAAACCTATTCTAGACGGTAATTTTGTTAATGGCTCTACTGTATGTGGACATCCTTCAAAACCCATCTTGGTGAAAAGGGCTTGAAAAGCACATGAACTAAGGCTGCCTCACTAAACCCCTCTATAAAACCTTTCATATTTTCCTATTCGATTAACCACACTCCTTATGATCAACTAAGATTAGGTAATTGGGATCTTAGAAATCAAATCCATGACAAATCTTGCATAGGTGGTAGCTCAAAAGGTAGTTCATGTGTGAGCATTTGAAAAGTCAGGCAGCAGTGAAATCCACATGTCTCCCAAAGAACAATAGCTTTAAAGTACTCTCTTCAAACTCTTTTTTCAAATACCCTCAATCTAGGATATGGATTCCTTCTTTAATTGGATCCCTGGATTTGACTTCTTATTGTTCCTAGAGTCCTTAGGTGTAGTCTTGGTAGGGTAAAGAATTATGTTCTATAGTAAATACATAGGTGTTGTCCCGGCTATGTTCAGTTACATGCTTACATTCAGAGTTAACATGGTGCAATAAACCTTATTCTCATAATCGTTGAACTAGATGGGCACTACCTTTCTGTGAAGTGTTCTTACTAATCCATGCTACTCTAAAAGGTTAGGGGCATGAATCTCATCAAAGCGGACATAGACCCAACATTCATACTATTTCCCTATTGTATTGGCAGTGGTACTCTCCCTGCCATCATTATCCTTAGTGGTGGACAAAATACATTTCAGTACACTAACTCAGGTCCTGTTAACCTTGAAGTCATCAGCTATCTCATTCTCAGCTCTAGAATACTCAATTGCATCTACAACTTGATCATCACTCCCCTATGGATCAACTACCTCATATTTTAAAGCTAGACTTGCTGGGGGACATTGAACAGCCATTTGATCTCCAGATAAACCGTCTTGAGAAGCTTATGCTTCATGTGGTATGGGGAAGGAGCGTGTGCTTCCTAATGCTTCACAGCACAATCACTAGGTTCGTTAATGGTCTTAAAGAGAAAATTGTGAGAGAGATTGAATTATATTCTCGAGGATTCCTGCTAGAAAACCCTTGTAATTGAGAAGTTGCAAAAGGCTCCTTCACATAGGACATCAATTCCAGTTAGTGAGTCACACCAAACTTAGATTTCTACACAATCTAGAATTGTTTCAGTCCATGGATAGTTCCAAATCTACTTGTAAAGAGACTACCAACAGGACTCTAGAACAGGCACCAATCCATCACTGGTCTTGGTGCATCATTCAGTGATCCTCTGGCTAATAGTTCTTCTATTCGGTGTCACCATTGCTTCTCCTTTAATCTCTGCCTCATAACCCCCACTAAGTGATGGGATTCTCATAAATGCCAAAATTCTTATGCACATTTTCCGATATTTGTAACTTAGTCCAACTAGCTTCTTTTCTCCCAACAAACTTTCTCCTCATCTCTCATGCGATGTCACTAAAAAGGTAATGCTTTCTCCCTTAACTGAAGGTGCTAGGATCTAATTTTTGTCATGTGTCCACACTCCAACCTTGTCGCTCTTTTAATGATATCACTTGAATCCTCCTAGTCATGCCTTGCTGAGCGTGGTAGATGTATAGGATTTTTCTAGCACTCCGAATGGTTAGTCTCATCAAAACTACCTTCTTCAAACCTAGAATCTTGAGTGACTTGAGCTTGGAATTCAATGGGATGGGATTATTGGTCTGGTTAGTGGCCACGGAAAAGTGCAATACGATGTTGAATGAGTGATGTTGAAGTGACTAGCCTTTAATAGGAATATGAATCCCAAAATTATTACTTTGTGCACACTCAAGAGCTAATGAACTTAATGTACATTATTTGGCATAGTCCTACACTATGCAACAGACAAGCGGCCAATAGTGTGAAACTTGGAACTATGCAATTTTACTATGTTTCTGAGTCGTCTAAACATTTCTTACTTTACCAATTACCCTCAACACAACCTTTTTTATCTTTCTCTGAATCTTCTGCAATTTCTTGGGCTTTGCTCCCAATTCCTTGCTAAAAAAATATGAATTTTGCGAGATCAATTCTTCAAATTTTCATGGTATTCTTGAATCTTCTAAAAAAATCCATCATATCTTGCAGTCAATCCACAAAACACCACAATAAAAAACCTGGTGTTTTTTTCCTGAAAAATACTAGTATGCTGAAAGTCCAATGTCTTGCAGTCTAAGTTATCTCAAACTAGAGTCAAAATAAATAGTAAATGTCTCATTTCTGGAAGAAAATGGCCAAGAAACATGAAAGGGATCTGCTTCGCTCTTGTCACCCCAGATTTGGAACACTTGTGCGGCAGGTGATGATTTTCTAGTTGATTCCTGAACAGGGGATGGTGATGGATGACTCCAATGGTGGTAGTGGTTCTACAAGAAAACTCTAGCTAGGGAAATAACTTGAAGGGGTGGTGCCGTGGTGGTATGAAAAACTTTGACCATTGGGTGACAACCAAAATTTTTGGGTTGGGCTTGTTGGTGAGAGTTCTGATTTTGATGGTCGTGGAGGTGTTCTGCAGTCTCTCTGGCATACTGGAGCTCTAGAAGTTGTAATGTTCAAATTTTGTATAGATATTTTTGTTTTTTGTTTTTTTTTTTTTTTAACACTGTTTGTAGCTTCCTGTAATTTCTAGTTTCTACTGGTGCTGTGTCAGAATAATTGAAAGGATGCTGATATGTTATTACAAAGATTGGAAGTAAATTGAATTGGCTCTGATTTGGGGCTATGGTAGCAGCAGCAAGACACTGTCGTAATGGTTTGAATTTTTCTTTGATTCAAAATTGATGTTGGAAAGCGGGAATATCGGAGAAAACAATAAAGACATGAGAGAAAGGGAAGAAAAAAGGAGATAGAAATAGAAAAAGAGGAAGGAAGAAGTGATGTACCTTAGAGAGAATGCAAAGTAATTTTTTCACAAAATAACTCCCCAATTTATATACGCCTTGCAGTTAACTAAAATGCATAATCATACATTGACCCCAAAATAATATTTAAAAAAAAGAAAAAATGAAACAAAGTTTGTTAGATACATCCTAGTTTCCTAAATCTATGCTTAGAATGTTTATGCCAAGAGGGAGCATAAATTGTGGCAGCTGTCCTCCATCACTTAATAATTCTTATGACCTTAGCATGCATCGACATTCTACTTAATCACCAAAGTGAGCAAAATGAAACATCAACTTCAACTTACAGGTATAAGTTCCAGCAACCCTGCCTGGCATCAAACGCCAAAAAACATCTTGCACAAGAAAATAGGCCATATCAGATTGAGCATTTTACCTAGAATACCAACTTCAGGATACAGTTATTTGGTCAAGAATTGAGGATTCACTAAGATCTATTTTTCTGTGAAAGATGGTCATCGCTTTCTGTGGGCGGTTAAGGTAGACACCTGATCCCAAGGTTTTGGGGGGTACAAAATAGCTGCATCCGTTCCCTAATGTCCCTAAAAACTCTTTGGACAAAATTTGAAACTCTCCCAAGTCCCAACCCCACACTTAGCACTCATTCCACCATTGTTCCACCATTGATCAACACAATTCCCAAAAGAATGATGAGTAAGGCACATAATTTCAAGACAAAGTGGTCTGAGCCCAAATTAACGTCATTGGACTAAAGAATAATGGTGAAATGAGCTAAGGTAGGAAAAATGTCATGGGTAATTTTAGGAAATTCTCGTTGTGCTAATTCAACAAGAATAGTCATAAATTAATCTGAAATTTTGGATGTAGGGAGGGCTTGAAATGTAATCAGGTTTCTGTTTCTTTTTTGCAAAATTTTGTCAAAATTTTGGGTATTCCTGAAATTTCGGGAAATTTGGGAATGCCAACCTATTTCGGATATTAAATTAAAACTGGGAAAAAAGGAGCAAAAATTAAGGTTTTTATTTATTTTATTTTATTTTAAGATTTCCTAAAGTTTTGTTCATCATTTTCATAATTTATTATAGAATTATCATTTCCCAATATTTCTTTAAATCAAAAACAAAATTTCCATAAAATTTTCTGTAAATCGAGACCCTACACTTAAAATTTCAGTCGAAATCAAAATTTTTAGTGTTTGATGAAAAGAAATGTATCAATGTGGGAAGAAATGGATTCCTTACATGAAGAAGACCAAGTAAACTAACCATTTAAAAGAAGGATATCCCTAAGTCTACATTGTCTAATAAAGACATGAAAATTTCTCACTCATACTAATTGTCACCGTGTCACCCTCGATTGATCCCCCAAATTTCTCTCACAAGAATTTAGCATACAAGGAAAAAATGTTGGACACCATCACACAAACGCGCAACCCTAGAGTTATAAATAATAATGATGCCCATAGAAGCCCGACAAGATGGAAGAAATAACAATCTTCAAATCTAGATTTCCAATTGCTTCTACCTAAAGAAATCGTCCACCTCCACTGATATAGGCCCCAGACTCCTCGATTAACAAGTCATTAAGCCTTTTGTTTGATAACACTCCTTTTCTCCATATTCACTAAACCTCGAACATTGAGTGTCTCTAACTTAAGAGAGTCCTAGGATCATCTTACTTACTCCAGCAACCTTCATAGTTGACAGATGAAGGAAGCCTATTTAAGCTGTCTATTTAAACTTACTATTTTTTATTTTTTTTTTAAACCTACTATGTGGCTTCTGAACACCACAATCTCCTCTCTTGAAGGATTCACCAACCCTAAGGCCATTGCATCTAAAAGGGATTGTGCATCTTGGTTGTCCCCCCAATTCCCCAGTAAGGAATTGGAGATGAAAAGAAGAGGTTTAGAAGGAAAAAATGAAAATGAACAGTTGTTATGAGAAGTTCCCTTTTCATTCAGAGACTGGCATTTGGTGTTCTCTAATACCCTGTTGCATGTAGGTCAAATAGTGTGCCAATGAGTAAGAGTGAATTAATTATTGTAAGGGGTAGTAGAAGGGGTAGAGGCAGACCTAGAAAAAAATTGAATGAGATGGTAATGTTTTAATAGCCCTGAATCTGTCGAAGGAAATTGCCCATGATTTCATGAATTGGTGAAAAAGGATTCATGTAGCAACCCTATCTAGTGGGACATAAGGTGTGGTTTGTTGTTCTTGTTGTTGCTGCTGCTTAATACCCTGTTGCATGGGTGTTGCAACACCCCATGTCTTCTTGGCTTCCTGCTTAGATTCTAACCCTAATACCTATCTCCACCCCTAAAGGAGTCATCAATGTAAGGCCATTGCATCTAAAAATGATTGTGCATCTTGGTTGTCCCTCTTATTTCCTAGTAGGTATTCAGTCATGGATTTCCTCTCAGCAACATTCTTCCATAACATAAAGGTGATCTTGATTCAACATTACCCAAAAGGATGGTTAAAATGCCAGCAGAAGCTCTGTATTATCATTATAAGTTCCTAAAAGGCTCCCTCAATCTCAGAAATCTGTTTGACACTATCACAACCCAAGGAAACAGATTTGGGAACAAAGACGGTGCAGAATCAGAAGTAAAAAAAAAAAAATTTAAACAAAAATCTTCATGAAAATCCTCCTGTTCTTTTCTTTAATAATACGCTATTGTTCAGGTGAATCAGGCCATATACAGCACCAATGCACTCAATCACACCATTATTCACCATGTTATCTAAGCCTACAGGAAGGATCACACACCCTGTTCAATTAAACCCATAGTCTTTTGCAACACGATATAGTTCTCCAACAAGGATAGTAGATAAGAGTTAAAAAAAAGAGGAATTCTAATCATATTTTTCTTTGTTGTCTCCTTCATTATCATTGCAGAATATATCAAATTTATTCTCCTGCACTACCCTCGCAGCATTGACCATATGGAATTATCCAATCACGCACCATCCTCCGCTTACCAAGTCCATTCATGTCCAACAGGACATAGCAAAGCTTCCTGATCAGAATCACCAATCTCATTAACTAGTAGGTCCCTTTGCTTTGAGAGAGGACTGGCAACCTTCACCCTTCCCAAATTGACAATTTCAGCCCCCTCTCTATTGAATCGTCAAGAGTTTCCAAACTAGAGGAATCTTCCGCTTAGAAAGGGCCAATCAAGGCCCGGACCTACTTCTTTTCCTCCCAAATATATTCAATTTTGTTTCAAGGAATTCAAGCTTGCTTTGAAACCTTCTGCTGGATTGCTGACATGTTGGGCCTAAAACAGCACCTTAGAAGAAGATCCATTAGTTGAACTCTGTTGAAGAACATACCCTATGATCTTGAGTGTGCCCCATCTTCTTTCTGATATAAGTTTATGCAATCTCTTGCTATTCAGTTCACTATTGATTATTGTAGCTCTATATGATTTTATTCTCATGGACTTTTGATTTTAAAATTATTTTTTCCCTTTCTCCTTTCTTTTGAGCTCAAAGCTTCAAATTTTACATTCTTTAGTACTTTTATTTGTTGGAAAAAAATGCTATGAGCTTACCTAATTTGTTCATTTGTGTAGGGGATTGGTTGTTCTCCTGCATGGCCTAAATGAACACAGGTTTGTAAGGAGTGCTTTTGTCCCCACTTCAGATTGAATTAGTTTGCATTGACTACTGGAGAAAAATGTACAGATTAAAACATTTGCAATATTTGTAACAGTGGCAGATACAGTGATTTTGCCAAGAAGCTGAATGCCAATGGCTACAAGGTATATGGAATGGATTGGATTGGTAAGTTCATAACCACTCTAATATACTTGTCCACTTCAGATAAATGCTCTTATTTCCTAAATACTCTCTCTGTTTATTTGTCCTCTTCTAGGTTTTTTTTTTTTTCATTTGTTGATTCAATTGTTTCGTTTATTTGTTTTTTGTTTTTTTTCTGACTTAACACTTCTCCACTTCAGATTCAGATTCTTCTTTTCTTTTTTTATTTTTTCATTTTGTGGAAATTTGTTTTATCATGGTGGGCTGTATATGTGACTATAAATAATGGCATTGTCCAATTTGATTATGTGCCATAAAAAGTAGTAACTATGACTCTGTGTGTGTGTGTGTGTGTGCGTGTGTGTTATACGAGGCTTGAACTTGGGATGTCTCATTCCCCATCCATCTTCCTACGACCCGGCCTATGTTTTAGAAACCACTGATGTTTAAATGTAATAGAGTTTTTATCTCCCAAGCAGGCTAGATTTTATACAGACATGCATATATATATATATATAATATTTAATAGCTAGATTTATTTTTTTTGGTTCTCACATATTTTTGGTTTATATTCATCTATTGGCATTATTTTTTCACAAAAGATGATATTTGTTACTTTTGAGTAGGGATCAATGCTGAGAGTACATTTAGTCTTCATCAAATATCTAACTATTGCCGGCATTTTTTCATCCCGTTACAATGCCCTTAGGAATGAGCTAAAGTTTAATTTGTAAGCATTTGATGTTCTTAATGGACCATGAGTCACTACAAGAAAAATTGACTTTTAGTGACTAACAAAAACTGTCACTTGAAACCCCCAACTGTCACTACTGTGTAATAGTGATGTTTTTTTCATGGTTCAACATTGGTCACTATATCAACCATCTCGACTGGCTATTAATGACGATTTCTAGAACCGTCACTACTCGTCATTTAATAGTGACGGTTTTTATCCATCACTAAAAGCGGAGAACCGTTACTAATAGTTAAAATTTTGCAAAGTAGAAATTCGTCACTACTGCTGAACTATTAGTGACGAATTAAGATCCGTCATTACTACTGGTCTTTTAGTGACGAATTTAAATCGATCTTTACTACTAGACTATTAGTAGTAAGTCATATGGTTAGCAATAGTGACGAATTTAGAATCATCACTACTTAGCAAATTAATTTTTTTCTTTTTTGGAATTTAGGCATTCTTGTGAAAACCTTGCAAATAAGTTTTATTCATTACACATCCTTCAACCCTAATTCTTGGTTCATGGCTATATTTATCTAGATACTAAAAATTATATGCATAAACGCAAGTGTTTAATGTCATTTTACAAGAATTTATACATATAATAATATATGTTTAATTAAAATATTAAAGTGTATACGATCACAACCAACAAGGGCTACTAGTCCATATAACAAAA
The DNA here is from genome assembly GCF_029873635.1 of Malania oleifera. NCBI lineage: Eukaryota > Viridiplantae > Streptophyta > Magnoliopsida > Santalales > Ximeniaceae > Malania > Malania oleifera. The sequence goes on along the minus strand of NC_080422.1, from coordinate 54,506,399 downwards.
AGGCAAAACAATCTGTACAACCATCATCATCATCATCCTCATCACACATAACACGTTTCGCAGACCTTACAAAACAATAATTGTAGAATAAATTAGTATATAATTTAACACATAATGTATAAAAAATTTCAAAATAATAACTAAAAATTATTCAAAATATTAAAAACTATTACTAAAAAGTAATGCAATTCAAAGTGTCCAACTTTGAACTGTATATGAAAACTAATTTGCCTCCAAGTGTCTAATTTTCAAATCGGGATGAATTTTGGGACACCATAAGGTCCGACACTTCCACTTCAATCTCACAAACATGTAGGAACTAACTCCACTCAATTTGAACTTCGTATTCACAATTTGGACACTTTAGCTCCAAAAGAACTAAGTACTTTAAACTGCGAAAGTTAATTTGGTTCTATGGGTCAAACTTTCAAATTGAGATAAATTTTGGGGCACCGTAAGCTCTGACACTTCCGCTTTGACCTCACGGATGTGTAGGAACTGACCTCACTTAATTTAGACTTTGTATGCACGATTTGGACACTTGAGTCTCAAAATAAATTAAGTACTTTAAATTGTGAAATATAATTTGGTTCTAAGTGTCCAACTTTGAAACCGGAAAATATTTTTGCACCTAAGCTCCGACACTTCCATTTAGACCTCATGAAAATATAGGAACTGACTCCACTCATTTTGGACCTCGTATGCTCGATACCTGAGTTTCGAAATGAACTTAGTACATTAAACCATGGTTTTAAATCGCGGTAGCGGGTAGCGTAACGTAACGGTAACAGGTGTAACGGGAAGCAGGAGTAGCGGATGTTACATAACGGGAAGCGGGTGTAACAGCCGTGAATTTTTTTGAAGCACGCACAACCTTGTGCATATTAGCGTACTTGCATGTTTTAAGCTTTTGGCCATTCTTAGAGAGGGTTTTAGTGTATTTTGGACCCTTTAGTTCGAGTAACTAAGTTATTTGGTAAGGGCAACAAGTTTACATTTGTTTTAAACCATCATTGATAGAAAATTACGTGTGTGTGCGTATTTATACTTCTCATTGTTCTTATCTGTGATAAATTCTTATGTGTGCTAAATGAATTAATAAAATAAAATACATTATGCACTCCATTAATCTATTAGACACATAAGACATACGAATAATATAAATATAAAATAGCTAGAAAAGAAAAAGGGTTGAAGTTGAAAAATAAAGAACATAAATATCACATTACTAATATTATTAAAAAAAAATTCCTAACAAGTTAGTATTTTGAAATTGTTAATTAATGCATCTATTGTGAGTATTTAAAGAAAAAGTAAATTTTGTATCATTGTCATCCTCATTATAATTTTTTCCCCCTCTTGCCACTTGGTATATTGAGAATGATATATGAAAGAGAGAGAAAAAGTGAGAAGAAAAAGTAAAAAATAAAATATTTTTTTGGTGTAACAGTCCTATAGCGGTTACGTAGCGGCCGTAGCGGCCTTTACGTAACGGTCGCGGTCCGTAACGGCCGCTATGGCCGTGATTTTTCTTCCCACCGATTTCGCGGTGTGTAACGGTATCGGTAACCCAAAAAACCTTTACGTAACGGCGTTACGTAACGGTCGCGGCCTTTATTTAAAACCATGCATTAAACTATGAAATCTAATTTGGTTATAAGTGTGCAACATTCAAATTGGGAGGAATTTTGAGGCACCATAAGCTCCGACACTTCTACTTTGACCTCATGGACGTGTTCTTGGTCCCACTCAATCTGGATCTTGTATGCCCTATTTGGATACCGAACTCTTAAATGAACTAAGTATTTTAAATTATGAAATTAAGATGATTTTTTGGGCACCATGAGCTCTGACACGTTCACTTCGACATCATGGATGCATAGGAACTGACTCCACTTAACTTGTATCTCATACGCCTAACTTGAACACTTGAGTTCTGAAATGGACTAAATACTAAAATCATGGAAACTAATTTGTTCTAAGTGTCCAACTTTCAGATCGAGATGAATTTTGAGGTACCATGTGTAACGCCCTAACCCGCCATATGGGCTCGGGGTGTTATTTGTGAAATAAAATAAATAAAATGCTCTGATACCACTTGTAGCGCCCCAAACTCGAGAGTGGGGCCCAGAGTGCTAGTTAGAATAAAAACTCCCTGATACCATGATTACTGCAACCCACCCTAAGCAAGGAATCTTGGGTGCACTTGTCATTACTGATAATAAGCCATACATCGGAAGAAAAACACCTCAATCACATTAACAGAGTACTAATTGTCCCCAAATACATATATAAAACTCCCTATCAATATTTTACAACCCAAAATAACAAAATATGATAACTGGTGTCTCACCAGCTCTGACTACTACTATCAACCGTCTAATCTCAGCCCCAAGGTAAGCTAAGCACGGTTCCCTATAGGACCTGAAAAATGAGATGGATAATGGGGTGAGACACTTCTAAATAAGACAAATTAAATTATCATTAGTGTGTGGCTAGCATGAGTTTTCGTGTGAACATAGTATTTTCATTATGTAACTGCATCTGAAATGGTATTTTAAAACTTTCCTGAAATACTGAAAATACATTTAATTTCTGAATAATATACTATTAGCTCAATATAGCCCCTTTATAGTAAATTTGCCCATATATGCATAAAAAAAAACACCCTATACTGCTGAAGTAGCATCGTCATGCTTTCCCATCGACATGCTTCCTCCCATGACGGGTTGTGCGGTCCGAAGGCTGGACTAAGCATATGGCCGGCCGACCATAGCTAAGTCAGAAAAAGGTAGTAAGTACGATTGTGCCTACCCCATACCCGGAATTGCATCGGAAGGGTCACTCAGAACTACATCGGGAGTAGTACTGTACCCTGACCACAAATTGACTATCCCGCATCACACTTCCATCTCCATGTGATTGCACTCACTAGCCAAAACATAGCTACGGTACCGTGCTCATAATATCACATTTGATCCTCAGGGTTCTTAAATCATATATGGCAATTTACGTAATTAAAGTTGTGGTCATGAATTCACTTTCATAAAATTGTATAAAACATAAGTTGTTCATAATTCATGTAAAATATCTATCATATACTGTCTCGGTATAAAACTGGCATATCAAAACTCGGCATCTAGCCATCATATCATATATCGGCTTACAGTTGTCATATCACATCTCGGCATATAGCCGTCATATCATACTATACCATAACTGTATAAACATTCTGTTTGTTTATGCCATTTTAAACCATTCTCATGCCACACAATTTTTATCTGATAACTCATGAATAAAATAAATTGTCTGGAAAACATACAAGTTACTGAAATTAGGGGTATGAGCATCTCCAGGGTTTAATTTAACTCAAACTATATATTTTACTGAAAATAGGAGATGTTCCAACCATTTACTTTAGTTTTCCCAAAAAATGTATAAAAGTCAAAACAACCATTTTCATATACCTGATTCGTTCAAAAAATCATATATACCATTTCTGTAAACATATATTGTAATTTAATCTGTTCATATTTTAAAAATAACTGACATAATCTAATCCCCTTACCTGTTCCTGAAGAAACTGCCTAAAACCTTCAAAATCACGAAACCTAACTGTTCAAATCTGTCGAGGATCAACAACCTATGTGCCGGGAGGAGGGAGAGAGGATCGAGGAGCACTTGTGAGTGATCCGGGAGGCCTAGAGGAGAGAGAGGGATGAGAGAAAAAGAGAGAGTCTTCAAAACCCTAATTAGAGAGAGAGAGAGAGAGAGAGAGAGAGAGCAAATGAGAGTTATGAAAAAATATATGTTACTTAGCCCTTAAGTGACTCAGCTCGCAGGAAAACCGTCGCGGTTTTCCTGAAACCGTCGACGATTTGGCCACTTACAAAACATGTTTTGCCCATGCAATGCTCTCGGTTGTTTGCCCTTGCAGGAAAACCATCGATGGTTTGGTCTTGTGCCAAACCAATTTCCCTCTTTTCTTCCCCTTTCCCTTCTCTTTTATTTATTTCTTATTTTCTTGGTTCGGGTTACTACACCATGAGCTTTGAATTTCACTTCGACGTCACGAACATATAAGAACTGATCTTGAGTTTTGAAATGAACTAAGTACTTTCAACTACAACAACAACTAACCAAACCTTAAATCCCCCTAGGTGAGGTCGACCACATGAATCCTTTTTTGTCAATAATTAAGAACTTTAAACAGTGAAATCAAATTTTGTTCCAAGTGTTAACCTTCAAACTAGGATGATTTTTAGGACAATATGAGCCATGGTTTTAAATTGCAATTAGGGGTAACGTCACATAATGGTCACGGGTGTCGTGGGACGCAGGAGATGTGGAAGTTACGTAACGGGAAACAATCGCAGCAGCCATGAATTATTTTCATGTGTGCAAAACCATGTCAAAATTGAAGAATAAGCTTGGAATCTTTTAAAACATGATTTTTAATGAATTTTGCTCTTTCTTATTCAACGAACAAACACTTGTAATATGCAACATGATTTTTATACTAATTTTACTGCATTGTTTACAAGGAAAGAAATTTTTTTTAATACTTTCCACTACTTTAATGTGTAAAAAATTTAGAAATGTAATTGAAAATGAAAACCAATTAATTAGAGACATAAAATGAGTTAATATACAATTATGCATACACAATAAATTCATTAGTATCAGTATATGAAATAGTTACATTTAATAGTTCCATATAATTTTATCATTTTATAGAAATTTAGTTTGAAAATTTTACTGTTCAAAATAACAATAAGTCAAGAACGAAGCAAGCATAAAAATTTGGGACATTTGGAGTTAGGCAATCTACGCCCATTAAGCAATTTAAGAATAAATAGACTGTAGTTTCATTGTTTTAATACTTAATAGTTACATATTCTCGTGTATTTTCTGACAATTTTAATTTTTAAATTCTAATATTCAAAATAGCAATAACTAAGCATAGCAATTTAGGTTCATTAAGCAAATTAACTAGTTAAGCTATGAGCGTAGCAACTTAGCAATTAAAAGTATAAGTAACTAAGTACTAAGCAGTAAGTGGAAATAGTTGTTATGAACATTTCATATGCTTAAGCTATAAGTAACAAATTAATTAATTAAGCACTTGAACTATAAGTAATGTTTAAGCTTAAGTCATAAGTAGCAAATTAATTAGTTAAGTTAATAAGCTGTCTAACTTGTTTTAGCAAAAAAGAAAGGTGAGGTGGAATAAATTGTACATGCTGGCAGTAGGCAAACCCACGAAAAGGAAGTCAGGACTTAGGAACCCACGAACACAAAGCATCTCCCATTCCTGAACCTTCTTCAAAGCTCTATGCCTCAAGCCTTCTTCGGATCTACCCAAATCTTTCTTCCTAAATAAATAAAATTTCAAAGGGAAGGGGCTGTTTTGGCAGCCATAGATCACTGGATCTAAGTCAGACGACCTTGGGGAAAGGGAGATTTGCAGCAAAACTTAGAAAAATCATGAACAAATGAGGTACTTTTCAGTATATAGGGTTGTCAGCAGGGAAAGATTGTGTAACGGGGTGTAACGGCCCGTAACGGTAGCGTAACAGCCATTACGGCTGTGATTTTTTTCCTCACCACTATAGCGGTCCATATCGGCATCGGGGCCTTGAAATTCCATTACGTAATGGATGTTACGCTACATAATGGCCGTTATTTAAAACCATGCTATGAGCTCCGACACTTCCACTTTGCCCTCACATACGTGTAGCAATAGACTCCACTCAATTTAGACTTGGTATGTCCAATTTGGACATTTCAGTACCGAAATGAAATAAATACTTAAACTATAAAAATTAATTTGGTTCCAAGAGTCCAATTTTCAAATTAAATGAATTTTGGGGAACCATGAGCTCCAACACTTCGACTTCAACCTCACAGACGTGTAGGAACTGACGTGACCCAACTCAATTTGCATTTCGTCATTTTTTGTTCTTGATTTGGACACTTTAACTTCTAAAATGAGCTAAGTACTTTAAACTATGAATGCTAATTTGGTTCTAAGTGTTCAATTTTCAAATCATGATGATTTTTGGGGGCGTCGTGAGTTCTAACACTTCCACCTCAACCTAACAGATGCATAGGAATTGACTCCACTCAATTTGAACCTTGTATGCCTGATTTGGACACTTGTTTCGAAATGAACTAAGCACTTTAAACTGTGAAAGCTAATTTGATGCTAACTGTCCAACTTTCAAGAAAGGATGAATTTTGGGGCACAGTAAGCTCTAACACTTCCACTTTGACGTCATGGATATGTAGGAACCGAACCCACTCAATTTAAACCTTGAGTGCCCAATTTGGATGTTTGAGTTTTGAAATGAAATAAGTACTTTAAATTATGAAGGTTAATTTGGTTCCAAGTATTTGATTCTCAAATCGTAAAGATTTTTTGGGCATCGTGAGCTCTGACCCTTCCATCTCGACCTCATGGATGCGTAGGAACTGGCCCCACTCAATTTGTTCCTCATATGCTCAATTTGGACACTTGTGTTCCGCAATGAACTAAGTTCTTAAATCATGGAAACTAATTTGGTTCTAAGTGTCCAACTCTAAAATCGGGATGAATTTTGTGGCACTATCAACTTGGACACGTCCACTTTGACCTCATAGACGTGTAAGAATTGTCCCCACTCAATTTGGACCTCATATGCTCGATTTTGACACTTAAGTTCCGAAATGAACTAAGTACTTTAAATTGTGAAAGCTATTTTGATCCAAAGTGTCCAATTTTGAAATTGGAATGATTTTTTGGGCATTGTGAGCTCCGACTCTTCCACTTTGATGTCATGGATGTGTAGGATATGACTCTATTCAATTTGGACCTCATATGCACAATTTGCACATTGAGTTTTGAAATGAATTAAGTACTTACGTGAAAACTAATTTGGCTCTATGTGTCTAACATTCAAATCGGGACGAATTTTTTGGCATCGTGAGTTCCAAAATCTCCACTTCGACCTCACAAACGTGTAGGACTTGACCCCACTCAATTTGGACCTTGTATGGCCGATTTTGACACTTGTCTCCAACTTTCAAATTAGGATGATTTTTTAGGCATCATGAGCTTTGACAATTTAAATTTGACCTCACAGACGAGTAGGAACTAGCCCCATTCATTTCGAACATCATATGCACAATTTGGATACTTGAGTTTTCAAATGAACTAAGTATTTAAACCATGGAAATTATTTTGGTTTTAAGTGCCCAACTTCAAATCGGGATGAATTTTAGGGCACCATGAGCTTTGACATTCCCACTTCGACCTCACGGACGTGTAGGAGCTAACCCCACTCAATTTGGACTTCCTATTTTTGATTTGGACATTTCAATTTTGAAATAGACTAAGTTTTTAAACTGTAATATCTTATTTGGTTCTAAGTGTCCAACATTCAAATCAGGATGATTTTTGGAGCACCATGAACTCTGACACTTCCATTTTGACCTCACGAATGCATAGGAATTCGACCCCACTTAATTTGTATCTCATATGCCTGATTTGGATATTGGAGTTTTGAAATGAACTAAATACTTAAACCATGGAAACTAATTTGGTTCTACGTGTCCAACTTTCAAATTGGGATGAATTTTGGTGCATTGTGAGCTTCGACACCTCGACTTGGACATCATGAATGTGTAGGAACTAATCCCACTCTTTGTGTACCCGATTTGGACACATGAGTTTCGAAATGAAGTAAGTGCTTTAAACTATGAAAGTAAATTTGGTTCTAAGTGTCTGACATCCACTTTAGGATGAATTTTGTGGCACTGTGAACTCTGAAACTTCCACATCGACCTCACAAATGCGTAGAAAGTGAGTCCACTCAATTTGGACCTTGTATTCCCAATTTGAGCACATGAGTTCTGAAATAAGCTAAGTACTTAAACAATGAAAACTAATTTGGTTTTAAGTGTCCAAATTTCAAATTAGGATGATTTTTGGTGCACTGTGAGTGCCAACACTTCCACTTCAACCACACGTACATGTTGGAACTAACCCCACTCAATTTGGATCTCCTATATCTGATTTGGACACTTAAGTTTTGAAATGAACTAATTATTAAAATTGTGATAGCTAATTTTGTTTTGAGTGTTCCATTTTGGGGCATCATGAATTTGGACACTTAAGTTCTGAAATGAACTAAGTACTCAAATCATGGAATAATTTGGTTCCAAGTGTGCAACTTTCAAATCAGGATGAATTTTTGGGCACCCTAAGCTACACATCCACTTCAACCTCACGAACATGTAGGAATTGATTCCACTCAATTTGGACTTTTGTATGCCCGATTTGGATACTTGAGTTCCAAAAAGAACTAAGTACTTTAAACTATGAAAGTTAATTCGGTTCTAAGTATCCAACTTTCAAATGGAAATGATTTTGTGGGGCACTATGAGTTTCGACACTTCCACATCAACTTCACAAACACGTAGGAACTAACCCCACTCAATTTGGATCTCGTATGCCCGATTTGGACCACTTGAGTTTCAAATTAACGAAGTACTTAAATCATGGAAAGTAATTTGGTTTTAAGGGTCCAACTTTTAAGTTGGGATGAATTTTGGGACACTGAGCTCCGACACTTCCACTTCAACTTCACAGACGTGAAGGAATTAACCCCATTCAATTTGGACCTCATACGTCCGATTAGGACACTTGAGTTTCAAAATGAACTAAGTACTTTAAATTGTGAAAGATAGTTTGATTTTAAATGTCCAACTTTTGAACTAGAATGATTTTTTGGACATCATAAACTCCAACACTTTCACTTTGACCGCACAAACATGTACGAGCTGATCCCACTCAATTTGGACCTCGTATGTCCAATTAGGACACTTGAGTTTCGAAATGAACTAAGTACTTTAAACTGTGAAAGCTAACTTGATTCTAAGTGTCTAACGTTCTAACTGATATGATTTTTTCGACACCATAAGCTCCGGCACTTGCACTTCGACCTTACGAATGTGTAGGTATTAACCCATCTTAATTTGGACATTATATGCCTAATTTGGACATTTGAGTTCTAAAATGTACCAAGTACTTGACCTATAGAAGCTAATTTGGAAATTAAGTGTCCAACTTTTAAACCAAGATGAGTTTTGGGCCACCATGAGCTTCGACACTTCCACTTTGATCTCACGGACATGTAGGAATTGACCCCACTCAATTTGGACCTTGTATGCTCGATTAGGACACTTTAGTTTCAAAATGAACTGAGTACTTTAAACTATGAAAGCTAATTTGGTTCTAAGTGTTCAACTTTCAAACTAGGATGATTTTTTGGACACCATGAGCTCTGTCACTTGGACTTTGACCTCATGGATGTGTAAGAATTGAACCTACTCAATTTGGACATCATATGCTAGATTTGGACACTTAATTTCTGAAATAAACTAAGTACAAAAACCATGGAAACTAATTTCGGTTAGAGCGTCCAACTTTCAAATCAGGATGAATTTTGAGGCAACATGAGCTCTCACACTTCCACTTTGACGTTATGGACGTGTAAGAATTGATCCCGCTCATTTTGGACTGTGTACGCTCGATTTGGACATTTAAGTTCTAAAATGAATTTAGTACTATAAATTGTGAAAGTCAGTTTAATTCTAAGCATCCAACTTTCAAATGAGTTTAGTGGCACCATGAGTTTTGACACTTCCACTTAGACCTCACAAACGCGTAGGAATTGACCCCACTCAATTTCAATTTTGTATACCTAATTTGGACAATTGAGTTTCAAAACGAATTCAGTACTTAAACCATGAAAACTGATTTGATTCTAAGTGTCCAAATTTCAAATCGAAATGCATTTTGGGGCACTGTGAGCTCGAACACTTCCACTTCAACCTCATAGGTGTGTAGGAACGGAGCCCACTCTATTTGGACCTTGTATGCTCGATTTGGAGACTTAAGTTTTGAAATAAAGTAAGTACATTAAACTACGGAAACTAATTTGGTTGTAAGTGCCCAACTTTCACATCAAGATGATTTTTGGGGCACCGTGAGCTTTGACACTTCCACATTGACCTCACAGGCACATAGGAGTTGACTTACTCAATTTGAACCTCGTATGTCTGATTTGAACACTTGCGTTTGAAATGAACTAAGTACTTAAAACATAGAAACTAATTTGGTTCTAAGTATCCAACTTTCAAATTGGGATGATTTTAGTGGCACCGTGAGCTCTAACACTTCCATTTCGACCTCACAAATGCGTAGGAACTGACTCCACTCAATTTTGATCATGCATTTTCAATTTGCACAATTGAGTTCCAAAATGAACTAAGTACTTCAACCATGAAAACTAATTTGACTCTTAAGTGTCCAACTTTCAAATCTTAACGCATTTTGGGGCACCGTGAGCTTGGACACTTCCACTTCAACCTCACAAACGTGTAGGAACTAACCCAACTCAATTTGAAAACTATGATACTGAATTTGATTCTAAGCATCTAAATTTTAAATAAGACATATTTTTTAGGTACCGTAAGCTCTGACACATCCATTCCAACCCTATGGACGTGCCGGAATTGATCCTGCTTAATTTGGACCTTATACGTTCGATTTGGACACTTGAGTTCTGAAATGAACAAAGTACTTAAATTATGAAAATCAATTTTGTTTTAAGTACTTGCGAACCAAGAGGAGTTTTGGGGTACTATCAACTATGAAACATCCATTAAAATCTCATGGACGTGTTGGAACTCATCCCACTCGATTTGGACCTCATATGTCTATTTTGGATACTTAAGTTATGAAGTGAACAAAGTACTTAAATTATGAAACTGAATTTGGTTTTAAGCATCTAACCTTCAAATTGGGAAGCATTTCGGTGTACAATGAGCTACAACACATCCATTCCAACCCCATGGACATGTCGAAACTGATCCTGCTCAATTTGAATCTTGTATGCTTGATTTGGACACTTGAGTTCCACAATGAACAAAATACTAAATTGTGAAACTCAATTTGGTTTTAAGCTTTTGACTTTCAATTCGGAAACAGTTTTGGGGTACCGTAAGCTCCAACACATCCATTTCGACCCCGTAGATGTGTTAGAACTGACCCACTTGATTTGAGTCTTGTACAACTGATTTGGACATGCTTGAGTTTTAGATTGAACAAAGCACTTAAAATATGGAACTAAATTTGGCTCTAAGTGTCTAACTTCCCAACCGCGAAGGGTTTTGGGGTATCGTGAGCTCCGACACATCCATTCTAACCCAAACGGACATGTCAAAACTGATTACGCACGATTTCAACTCCATATGCCCAATTTGAACACTTAAGTTCCTAAATGAATGAAGTACTTAAACTTTGAAAGTCAATTTGGTTCTAAGTGTCTAGATTTCAAACTGGAATGAGTTTTGGGATATCGTTAGCTCCAACACATCCATTCAAACCCCACATATGTGTTGGAACTGACTCCACTTATTTGGACCTTGTGTCTGATTTGGATACTTGTTTCGAAATGAACAAAGTACTTAAACTATGAAACTCAATTTGGTTCTAAATGTCTAACTTTCAAGCCACAAGGAGTTTTGGGGTATTGTCAGCTCCAACACATCCATTCCAACCCGCTGACGTGTGGGAATTGATCCTACTTAATTGGACCCAATATGCCCAATTTGGATACTTGATTTTCGAAATGAACGAAGTACTTAAGTTTTGAAACATAATTTGGTTCTTAGTGTCTAGTTTTCAAACCAAGAAGAGTTTTGAGTTTTTTTTAGACACAACACATCCATTTCAATTTCGATCAAATTTAATTTGGTTTTAAGTGTTCAACTTTCAAATGGGGAGGAGTTTTGGGGGTATCATCAACTCTGACACATCCATTCGAACCCCACGAATCTATCGGAACTGATCCCCCTTGATTTGTATCATGTATGTCCAATTTGGGCACTTGAGTTCCAAATGAACAACGTACTATGAAACTCAATTTGATTATAGGTGTCTTAACTTTCAAACTAGGAAGAGCCCCAACACATCCATTTCGTCCCCACAAATGTATGGGAATTGATCCCACTCGATTTGGTCCCTGTATGCCTGATTTGGATACTTGAGTTCTGAAATGAACAAAGTACTTAAACTTTAAAACTTAATTTGGTTTTAAGTGTCTAACTTTCAAACATAGAGGAATTTGTGGTACCATAAGATCCAAAACATCCATTTTGACCCCACAGACGTGTTGGAACTAATCCTACTCGATTTGGACCTCATATGCCCAATATTTGACATACTTGAGTTCTGAAATGAACAAATAACTTAACTATGAAACTTAAATTTGGTTGTAAATGTCTTTCTAACCAAGAAGTTTTTTGGGGTATCATGAGATCCAATACATCCATTCTGACCGCACAAACGTGTCGAAACTGATCTCACTTGATTTTGTGACCTCGTATGCTCGATTTGGACACACTTGAGTTCTGGAATGAACAAAGTACCTAAACTATGAAATTGAATTTGGTTCTAAATGTATAACTTCAAATTAGGAAGAGTTTTGGGGTATAGTGAGCTCCAAAACATTCATTCCAACCCCACAAACATGTTGAAACTGATCCTGCCCGATTTGGACGCCGTATGCCTAATTTGGACAATTGAGTTCTGAAATGAAAAAAGTATTTAAACTATGAAATTCAATTTGATTCTAAGCATCTTATTTTCAAATCGGGAGGAGTTTTGGGGTACAACTAGCTTAGACACATCCATTCCAACCCCATGGAAGAGTCGAAATTGATCCCCCTTGATTTAGGCTCCATATATCTAATTTGAACACTTGAGTTTCGAAATGAATAAAGTACTTAAACTATGAAATTTAATTTGTTTTTAGGTGTTTAACTTTCAAACCAAGAAGAGTTTTGGGTGCTTAGTTTGACACATCCATTCCAGCCCCACAAACATTTCGAGACTAATCCCGCTCGATTTGGACCCCGTATGTTCAATTTGGGCACTTGAGTTCTGAAATGAACAAAATACTTAATAAAAATAAATAAATTAAGGATTCATTTTATCTTATCTACTAAAAGTAGCCAAATTGAGTCCCGCTATTCCTGTCAAGAAATAGAGTAAGGGACTACCCTTATTTCTTTTTTTTTAGGACTTTGATTTTGATCATGGGTAGATGTCACAGATAATCATGGGTAGATGGATTCGCGGCATGTCAAGCCCTGGTAAGGTTCTTCAATATCAGTAATTCTTGAAAAAAAAAAATAATCGCAGAATACAAACATTTATCTATCCAAAACTATAAAAATCAATTTGATTTTAAGTGTCTTTCAAATCGGGAGGAGTTTTTGGGTTTCAACTAGCTCCAACACATCCATTCCAACCCAATGGAAGTGTGGGAACTGGTCTCGCTCGATTTGGACCTCATATGCCCAATTTGAACACTTTAATTCCGAATTAATAAAGTACACAAATTCTAAAACTCAATTTTGTTTTAAGCATTTAACTTTCAAATTGAGGGGAGTTTTGGGGTACCATCAGCTCTAAGACATCCATTCTAACCCCACAAATGTGTCAAAATTAGTCACACTTGATTTGGACCCCATATGTCCGATTTGGATACTTGAGTTTTGAAATGAACAAAATACTTAAACTGTGAAACTCCATTTGGTTTTAGGTGTCTTAACTTTCAAACCGAAAAGAGTTTTTAGATACCATGAGCTCCGACACCCTCCATTCCAACCCCATGGACATGTCAAAAATCATCCTGCTTGATTTGGATCCCATATGAAGTACTTAAATTATACAATTCAATTTGGTTCTAAGTGTAACTTTCAAACTGGGAAGGGTTTTGGTGAACTATTACCTCTAACATATCCATTACAGCCCCATAGACATGTTGGACTTGATCATGATTGCTTTGGACCTCATATGCCCAATTGGACAATTGAGTTCTGAAATGAACTAAGTTGACTAGAACATTAATATTCAATTGTGATTTTAAGTTAAAAGGAATAATTGAACAAAACCTAATTAAAAAAATTAAACTTTTTAAAATTTTAACATTTCGTCAACAATAAATCTAAATTTTAATAAACGTCAACATGAAGCAATTATTTTTTCACACCCAAATTTCAAGATTTCTTCAACGATAACTCCTTCCAAACCTTTAATTCCTCACCACCATTACAATGTTGCTTAGCAACAATAATAACAAAAAATATACTACAGAATGTGAATGCATTTACCAAGAAAGAGAGAGAGGAGCACTCGCACACTGTAGGTACCGGTGGTAGGAGAGGGGAGAAGGAGGCTGCCGTAGCGTGGTTGAAAGGAAGGATAGAGATCTGAACGTTGAGAGAGAGAGAGAGAGAGGAGCACTCATGTACCGTAGGAACCAGCGATAGGACGGGAGAAGGCGGCTGCTGCAGCAAGGGTGAAGTGGTAGAGGGGGTGGCGGAGCATATGCAGCGGCAGAGAGTGCAGGGAAGACCAAATTGAATGAAGCGGGATTTGGGCAAGAGGGAAAGAACAAGAAGTTCTAATTTGGACAAACCATTAGTGACAATTCAAAACTGTTACTAAAAGCCTTACATTTTGTCACTAAAGAGCATACTAGTGACGGTTTAAAACCATCACTAATAATATTCGCTTTAATTTAATTTATAAATAGGTGAACCTAGTATTGACGATTCCAAAACCGTCACTATTAGTCTCCCAGTAGTGACTAATTATAAATTCATCACTAAAGAGACTAGTAGTGATGGTTTCAAAATTGCACTAATAATATTCGCTTGAATTTAATTTAAATAGGGGTTTACAAGTAGTGACGGATTAGCTGTCACTACTAGTCTCCCAATAGTAACTAACCAAAATTTTGTCACTAAAGAGACTAGTAGTGATGATTGAAAAGCTGTCACTAATAATATTCTCTTAGATTTAATTTATAAAAAGGGAAAAACAATATTGACGGTTCTAGAATCATCATTGAAAGCCGCCAGTCATGACCAATTAAAATTTTGTCACTAAAGAGACTAGTAGTGATAGTTCAAAACCGTCACTTATAATATTTGCGTAAATTTAATTTATAAAGTAAAAGGAAAAACAGAAGTGACGGTTTGAAACCATCACAACAAACATTAGTAGTGACCCACCATTTTTCGTCACTAAAAGCTTGAATAGTAACGAAATAAATTTGACACTATTATCTAATAAAGAGTTACTAATATGTTGGTGTCACAATTAGAGTAGGAAGAAGTCCTTTTAGTGATGAACTTAGTAGTGACAAATTCTTGTTTGTCACTATTGAGTTTGTAGTGATGACTACTATTTTCATCGCTACTAGTCAGAGCAGTAGTGACGAATTTTGTTTTCATCACTATAAATGCATTATTAGACTACGTACTATAGACCCATTGTGGTCCACCCTTTCTCTGGACCCTGCATACGCCTGGAGCTTTGTTTTTTTATGTTTTTTGGTTGGTCACTAATAATTTCATCACTAAAAAGTATATTTTTTTGTAGTGAGTTGTCTGGTTCGTGTTTTTAACAGTTGTTCTATTGATGATTGAATTTATATTTTTTCTCATACCTCGTAATTATCCTATGGTATCTAGAGAAAGGAGTGCTGGGATTATTATTATTATTATTATTATAAAAGACATAAATTTTTAACAGAAACCAAAATACAACCAGTGATAGTAGTTGTACAAGTATCATCCCAAACAATCCCAAACAATCCTCATCATAGGCAGAGGAAAAACGATATTCTAGAATTAAAATTCCTGAAATACAATGACTTTGTCTCACAAGAGGATCTGTCATCTGGCTTTTTCTTTTCCTTTCTTGTTTGTTTTTTTGTCTTTGGTTGCACACTGTTTCCTCTTGAGCTAATATATTCTCTTCTTCCTTATTTATTTTGTTTTTTTAATAAAAAAAACTTACAAATTGGAAATTCTTACAAGGCTACATCTACTGATGCATGTGTGGTGTTATGCAAATGGTGAAAGTTGAAACACATGCTCATGTCTTTCTTCACTGTTCTGTGGCTTAGGGGTTTTATGGAATTTACTTTTTCCTATGTTAAGAGAAGGATTGGTTTGCTGTAATTCTTTGGATGATTTTTTTGTTGATTGATTTTAGAGGGTTTGGAATGCGCAAGGATAATTGGATAAACTTTTGTGGGGCACAGTTTTTTCTGTATTAGAAATGATTTTATTTTTTAAGGTCGGGATATCAATTGATTTTTACAGTGAGATTGGCTGGCTTTGTTTACTGGATTTGTTTCCTATTTCTTGTTCGTGTTTGGTTTATGTTCTCTTTTTTTCCTGTTTTATTTAGGAGGATTTCTCATCCTCCTTATTTCTTCTCTCTTCTCTTGATAGATTTCTTTTATATAAAAAACCTATATGACAAGGAAAATATCAAAAAAGAAAGAGATACATACTAGAACATGTTTAAATTGAAGTAGTGCTCTTCAAATATGTGGAATAGTAGCAATATGCATTTATGGACTCAAAAAGACAATCCACTATGATTGAAAATGCTTCTATTTGACTTTGATAGGCTTGATTCATTCAATTCTTTCCAAGGCTGGAACTTTGATAGGCTTGATTCATTCGATTCTTTCCAAGGCTGGAATAAAATGTTTTGATATTTTAATCCAAGTTAAAAAAATGAGATTCATATTACTTGCTAAGGTGTCTGCTACGTTCTCCTCCTACTTCATTCAGAAATCAAGATCACATCAATAACAAAGAATTCTGTGTTGTAATTTTTGTGTTTACATTGATATTTCAAGAGCCTAAATTCCATTATATCCTTCTACCTCTTTGCCTTGGCCCTATGTTTCCTCTCTCTTCTTTTGACTTGCATAGTTGCATCATGCTCTTCTCTTTCTCTCTCGCACTCACTCAACATTCTGCTCTTTGAACCGCCATTCAATTACCCTATATATGGAAGCCCTCATGGTAGGCCTTGTTAATAAGCCAGCACTAAGTACTTCTACTGATAGTCTCCCATGCACCCATAAAATGATGCATGATCCATTCATTTTAAGAAAGCACATTCTAGAAATGGGTTATCAGGCATGTACATGATCATCATGTGTAAATCTCTGTTTTGGCATCTATATTTTTGTAGGACTCTTTTACTTGGCCTTTGTTTGCTGCTCAAAGCAAACCCAGGCATTATTCACTCACATCATTTAGCAATTATTTAACCATTAATTTTTTTTCCCCTCGTTGAGAGCTGATCTGTGCACAACTTATTTTCTATTTGGAACCCAATACCTATGAAATGTTATCATAGGCAAATGTGCATCTACTAGCTGACTGGTGTAGGCTCTGAGACTTGAATCTGGATAAACAAACAGCAAGAGTAGCTTTTAGTCTTTGATTAGAGGAAACTGTGTAGGCATAGATTCCATGTAATACCATGAATGATTTCTTTGACTGAATAGTTATAACCGTGTGATACAATTGAGAACTCATCCCTTGTGTCCATGATGTACAGAAGCAGTTTATAAATTTTAAAACCTACGTGAACTCATCTGTGGCCCCCTATCCTCTCTCCTCTCTCTCTTTCTCTCTCTCTCTCTCTCTTGCTCGTTCACTATGCTTGTGCCTTTTTTCGTTTTTCCATTTCACTGCTTCTTGATGTGATGATCAAGAGCTGGTTAAATTTTGTACTGTGCATCACATTGTCAAATATTTTGTGAATGGCCGAATGAATTGGCCTTGAGTTCTGTATATTATATATAGACTTTAGAAGAATACTATACATGGAAAGTAAATTAGGTCTAGCATGATTCTAGCCCTATACAAGTAAACTATAATCTGTCAAGCCCTACTCATGTAAACTAAATATATGCTAACTGTACAAAATAATGAATTGAAATATTAGGAAATAAATGTGGGCTAAAGTAAGGAAAGAAATCTTTTGCTTTGCTGTTTGCTGTTCCGTTGACACACATTGCACTACATTTTGTTTGCTTAACAAAATTTACTAAGAGCATGACTTAATTTCAACTTCCCAATCGTTCAATCTGTTCTTGCATGGAAAAGAAAAATCAAATACATTTACGCTGCATTTGGGAGCATGGATTTGGTTGGATTTGGAAAAAATTCAATACAATTTTATATTGCTTCTCTTTTTTCTTTTTCTTTTTCCGAAAATCCGCACAAATTCAAATTCAAGGTCTCTACCAAACATAGGGTTAATATTCTGGATGATCTCCCTACCAAATTTACAGCTTTGCAATATATATACATACATGCATGCATACATGTTAATGATTGGGCATACCCAGTGTGTGTATTTCATTTATTTATATATAGCTAATTTATTTTTTTATTTTTATCTTTTCTTATTTCTATAATTTAGTCTAATTCATTTTCTGTCTATAATAATATGATTTGTGAATTTTTGGGGAAATATGATCTAGTAAAAAAAAAATATTTGTTGAAGTTTAAAATTTATTGATATTTTGGAATACTAAAATATAGTCATTGGAGAAAAAATTGTAGTTATGGATAATTCATCAATTAATTGTAACATTTTTGTATGCTGCATTGTTTTTACTATTCAACCAATATTTATGTAGGAATAATTTTCTATATTCCATTTTTTAGACTCACTGTCTGTAATATATTTTTATTTAATTATTATTTTATAATTATTCTATTTTTATTTTTGTCTTTAACATTGATTTAATTTATTTTTTTGATTTGGTGGGCAACAATTTTGCCTTCTGCTAAATTTTTAATTTTTTTATAAATTTCACAAAATTCACACACGATCTTAAATGGATATTATATTGAGTTGCATGATAGTACAGACTTCATTTCTTGACAAATGGATAAAAGCATTAGCTGCCAATTTCACTTGTAATTTAGCCAGAGAACTGTATGTTCCTGTGTTGCTAGGCTTGTACTTAATGCAACAGGGCCATATTGATTTCATTTTTGTTATCTTTTTGGTGTGGTATTGAGGGTGATTTTTTTTTCTTTTTTTGTTTAATGTGTTCCAGATTTCACTTATTTTCTTGTTGAACCTTATGAGGAACTTTGGTTGAACAGTTGTTATATAGCGAGCTATGTTAACAATAGTTTTGCTAACTTTGACAAATTTCTTAAGAAATTTTTTCTAATTAATTAACTGCAGTATTTATTTTCCCCAATTGTTTCTTTCCTTCTTCTATGATTTTTTTTTTCTTTTTTTTGTTTAATGTGTTCCCTATTTCACTTATTTTCCTGTTGAACCTTATGAGGAACTTTGGTTGAATAGTTGTTATATAGCGAGCTATGTTAACAATAGTTTTGCTAACTTTGACAAATTTCTTGAGAAATTTTTCCTATTTAATTGACTGCAGTATCTATTTTCCCCAATTGCTTTTTTCCTCCTTCTATTAGGGCATGGTGGAACTGATGGCCTGCATGCATATGTCCATTCTCTTGATGATGCTGTAACTGATATGGTATGTTTTGAGGTTCACGCACAAAAAAACAGAGAAAGAAATAATGAAATTGAACATTTGAATTTTTGTTACTGTTAAAACTGCTTGCATTCATTGGCTTTCACGCATGTGCAGAAAACATTCCTTGAGAAGGTTGTGGCTGAAAACCCTGGGCTTCCTTGTTTTTGCTTTGGGCACTCGACAGGTGGGGCCATTGTCCTCAAGGTGAGATTTGTTTAGAATGATGATTTTATAGCCAGTACTCTGGTTGGCATTTGCTTCGTAGATTCATTTATATTTTTATCTTATTTGTCTTATTTCATTGTTTTGTATGAATATCTGTAGGCTGTACTTGACCCAAAGGTGGAAGCATGCATTGCTGGTGTTATACTTACTTCACCTGCTGTGGGAGTACAGCCATCGCATCCAATTTTTGCAGTAAGAACATTCTTTACTTACATTCTGTATAATAATTTCAAGTTTCAATACTTCTGTAAATTAAACAAATCAACATTTTTGCATTTTTGTTTAGAAAATAGACGCACAAAAACAACAATTATGCGATGGAGAAAAATTAAAGCCTGCGATTTTTTTTTTGTGGCAGGTTATTGCCCCTGTTATCTCATTTTTGTTGCCTAGGTACCAAATTAGTGCTGCAAATAAAAAGGGCGTTGCAGTTTCTCGTGACCCAGAGGCACTTGTGGCCAAGTATTCGGACCCACTGGTGTACACTGGAGCCATCAGGGTAAGGACTGGTTATGAGATTCTCCGAGTTGCAACCCACTTGCAGCAAAACCTTAGCAGATTGAGAGTACCATTTCTAGTTCTCCACGGCACTGCCGATGCTATAACTGACCCGGAAGCTTCTCAAAAATTATACACAGAGGCCTCCTCAATTGACAAAACCCTTAAATTGTTTGAAGGGCTATTGCATGATCTCCTTATTGAACCCGAAGGAGGAGAAATTGCCAAGGATATAATTGAATGGTTGAATTGTAGATTAAACATTTAGGTGCTTAATAGGGGGGAGAGAGCTATCGTGAGCAAAGTGGGGAGAAAGTCTAATTTGGTGGCTAACCATTTTTTGTTGGTTGCTGCTCCATGCTGCCTCGTGAAGGGGATGGGGAAAAGGTTCTGCAATGAATAAAATCTGGCATATGTTGTAACCTAATATTGTTGGACTAAGAAGTGAAACATTATTTGGAACCCAGAGAACGAATCTTTTATATTATATCTCACGGCGTCTTCATTTCCTTTGGAAAGACGAGGATTTAGGATTGTTTGCTGTCCTCACATGGATATTGACACTTGGCACAGCCAAAATGGTTATAATGCTCTGATCGTGTAAATCTTCTGTTATGGAATGGATGCCTCCCCAAAAGGGGAGGTGAGTGAGTGATCTTTTTTTGGTGACACTGTGACCCCATAATCTATGTTTGTGAATTTCAAGTACAAAAAGAAAGAATCAATGGTCTTTACTTGCATGAATCTAGTTTATTGGTTGCATTTTGTGTCCTTAAAACTTGATACTTTTGGGTTGTTGAGTGGGGAACTTGCGAGAATCTAACTTATAGGTTGCATTGTGGGTGTGGTGCGTGTAAGCTTTATCGAAAAAATTATTTTATTGGTTTTATGGTGGTGACCTTCCTCTACCCTAGTGTACATACACTAGAAACCTACTACAAAATGGTCACCTGATAAAGTTTCATAAAATTGCAACATATGTTGTGCTTGGCACAAATTTTGCTTCTTATTTTTTATTTTTGTTGTTGTATAATAAAAAGAGACAAGTGACTAAAATATCTGTTTGTGTTAGTAGTTTTCAATTTTCATTATTAGTTCAATAAAAATGAGATTTATGGTTTTTAATTGACTCCTTTCACATGTGCCAAGATTTAGATTTGTGGATTAAACTATTCTAAACAAATCTTAAAGCAAATATTTTAAAAAATTGCAATGAAAATTTTGAATACAAGCATCATAATGAAAATGCAAAAGAATGCAAACTAAACATTGTTTTTATTTTGACAATATTAATTAAACAAGTTGTTTGTTTTTAGTTTTAAAATTTGTATTTAGGTTTTTAGTTTTTGTTTTCAAGTTTTGTACAAAATGGCCCTTCATTTTTATCATTATATTATATTTGGTTCACAAAATAAAATAGGGTGCAAATGAATAAACTTGTATGAAAATATAATAATTAAAAGTGGTTGTATTATTTTGAGACAAATAACTATGCAAAATAACAACAACAATAACAACATTATCTTAATGAGTATGTACTAGTAAAAGAATATATGTTCTTATAAGACTTGAGGACAGTATTTTTTATTTTATATTAGTTGAATTGCACCAACAAATGTATGAGACTTTACTTTAAAATGTCGTAATTTTAAAAATACATTTTTTTATGAGCACAAATACTAAAAATATACTTTAGGATGTTAAATTTAAAACTCTTAACATGTTAGGGAATGCAAGAGACATAGTAGCACAAATATCTTCTTGTATATATATGTGTGTGTGTATTTATCTTTTTGGATAGAAATGCAGTAGTGAAGGGCATGAAAGATGCCCTTTAGGCACTAAATGTGAAGAAGAAAATGATTATTGCTGACTAAGTTGATTTCTTTACTCTGATGTCAATTGTTGATGTCGAGTGTGTACAACGGAAGACCTCACACAAACTCACTAAACAATCAATGAAACAAGCAAGACAAGCACTCGACGATGAATTATACTAAACAAGCAATCACTCAACAATGAGAATAAATGAAAGCAACAATTAAAGACACAAAAATTTACGTGATTCTGCAATTTGCTTATGTTCACGAGACTAGTGACCGTTTTTCACTATCTCAATGAACCTTACAAAGCTTATCAAACTAGGATTACATAATAATGATTACATACTAATCCTATTTGTACAGAAGACTTTTACTATATCTAAAACACTTTTGTAGCGACCCCCCCGGAGGAAATTCCTCCAAAAACCTCTCAATCTACTAATCTCCGATTCGAAAATTCGTGACGTCCGCGAGCGTAACCGTCAACGGTTTAGGCCAAACCGTCAACAATTTGAAGTTGAGAAGAATACCCTGTAGCACTGCCTAAACCGTCAATGGTTACACCCAACCTGTCGATGGTTTGCCCTCAAACCTGCCACCTTGGAAATCTCTCTCTTGTTCCTAGCTTCACAATACTTTCCCGGTGCATGCATTCCACTCAAAATATGAGTCACATCCCTAACAATCTCCACCTTGACGAATATTCACCACTTAGGAGAAATCGGAAAGTATAACCCCCCTACTCCACTTGGGCCAGTAAATTGGGACCGCCTCTTGTCTAACACCTACAGACGTAAACCAAGTCCAAGCAACTCTTGAAACTTGTTCGTTGTAACAAGAACTCCACCTAAATGAACATCTAACTCCTTGAACGATCCTTTAAACCACAATGCTACCTTGGCGGGCTCAGCCACTACCAAGAACTCTGATCCAGTTGTAACTAGTGCAACCTGAGACTGTATCCTGAACTTCCAACAATTAAGTCTTCCCACAACATACCCCATTGTAGGCCTCCTATCATCCAAGTACCTTGTGTAGTCTACATCCGCAAATCTCACAACTAAAGGATCACTATGTTGCCTGCCGAAGTACCCCACTACATTGGCGTAGGAAACCTTTGACACATCCCAAACATCACTACCTATCCTTGAGTACTGAGCGAGACTATTTACTTTGATTCGCCAATGGTGTATCAGTGACTGGTTTAACATTAACTATACTAAACCTCTCCAACACCTGTTCCACAAAATCACCCTGAGATAACTTCAATCTCCCTGCAGCTATGACCACAAAGCCATCGTGGGATAATCTCAATATCTCTGTAGCTTTATCCTTGCGAATCTCCAACCCAAGAATACTCTTAGCCGCACTCAAAGCCTCCATGTCAAATACCTTTCTCAATAGAGTTCTCAAATGATTTGCCTCAGTCGGAACCTTCCCAACAATATGCATGTCACTGAGATAAAACAACAAAATAATTGCCCACTTGCATCCTATCTTCCTCTCCCCCTCTAAGAGCTTCACCAACCACCACGTCTGATTCTTATACAGTAACTCATTATCCTCCACCATGGCACCTATCCACTTACCTTTCTTTTGGTCGTGCACTGGCTCTTGAAAGGTAGTAGGATCCTTCTTGGTGGTAATAAATGCATAAGACATTAGATCTTTATACCTGGGTGGTAGCTTGATTGTAATGACCCAAAAAATAATGTGTGTAAGTGTAATCCTAAAAAAATAAAAATAAATAAATAAATAATAAAAGAATAAAAATAAATAATAAATAATAAATAATTATTAATTATTAATTATATAATATAATATAATATAATATAATAATAATCTAATGTTATATATATAAAGGAATTGAATCTTCTCGAAGAAGATTCAATTCCAAATCAATTGCAGAGAGCCCCCCCTTAGACGTCTTTCTCTCTACGCTGAAATTCTCTCTCTCTCTCTCTCTCTCTCTCTCTCTCTCTCTCTCTCTCTCTCTCTCTCTCTCCTTAATTTTTCCGCAAAACGAGGGCCGATTGAAGAACGAAAAATATCCCTGGGTTCCAATTTCTACCACGAATATTTTAACCAGAGTGGATTTGTCATTGGGACGTCATAGGCACCATTCCTGAGATAAGATAAGGAGAATAAATTACGTCTGTTATTTTTAAAGATTAACTGATTAAATTGGAAAATAATAGTATATGGACATCAGGTTGGTTATTTTTTCAAAATCTAACCAGTTAAACTGGAGCGTGTGAGCTTAGGGATGTTAGAATAGTAATTATTCTTAAATTTAGCTGATTAAACTAAAATATATGATTACAGGATTTTGTGTTCTGAATGCCGCAAGTGTCAGTTTAGGATCCTTGCAGGCACATTCTCAGTAAACAGGTAAGGGGAATAAATTATGTCAATTATTTTAGAAATTCACCCAATTAAATCATGGTATGTGATTACTGGAATATTGTATATGGTAGTAATTTTATGGGTATAAAAATTATGATTTATTTATTAAATTGTAGTATTTGATTATTAAATTATAGTATTTGATTAAATTATATTTTTGGGAATATTCTGGAATTAAGTTAAACTGCATGGATTTGATTAAATTAGTTTTTGGGAATATTTTGGAATTAAGTTAAACTGCAAGGATTTGATTAAATTAGATTTTTGGAAAAAAACTTGGAATTATGAGTTTGAGAAAACCCTAGAAAAGGTTATATATTATTTTTCAGCAAAATCTATATTTTTCCTAAGTAATTATTATACTAAGAATTATTACTCAAATTGTGTGGTGTGAGAAATGACTATACGATTACAATTAGAATATTTTATGACGATATACAGCAGATTATGATTTTATATTGAGTACAGGGTATGTTATGTACATGATTCTATACTGATTTTAGAATTTTATAAATATGATGAAAATATAATATGACAGCTTTATGCAGTAATATGATACGATAAATTTATGCTAACTTGGGGAATGACAGCTTTAAACCGAGTATGATATGTTATGCCAGTTTTATACCGAGACAAATATGATATGACAGTGAAAACATGAATTATACATATTTATGAAATGATGATTATGAAATGAGATCACATTTACAAATATATTATATAAATTGTACTACATAATATCAGAATCCTGATGGACTAGGTATGTTCAAAGCACGGTACCGTAGCTAGTTAGCAAAATCAGATAAAGTAATTCCCCTGTGTGTCGACCCGAGAAGTGTTGAGAAGAATAGGATGGGCGGACTAGGTTGGGTGTACAACCGGTAGTGCTGCCACACTATTTAGAAAGTGTCGGTGTCGGAGCCGATTAGCCTCGAAGTGTTGAGAATCATAGGATACCCACTGTGAGCCGACCTGAGAAGTGTTGAGAAGCATAGGATGGGCAGACCAGGTTGGGTAGGCAATCGTGCGTAGTCATGTTATCTTATGTTATGTTATGTTTGACTTAGCCTGGTAGGCCAACCATGGTTAAGTCCTGCTTTCAATCTGCACAACCCGGTCATGTGGACTTATTACATGACGAGATGTATGAATGTCACAGGGAAAGTTTTACGTATTTATATATATATATATATATATATATATATATATATATATATAACAGATGACATCTAAATATAAAGTAATTTATTACGATAACTATGCTATGATGAAAAGTATGTATTTTCCAGGTACATATATGTAGATATGAGTACAGCTTTACATGTTTTATCAGTTAAAGTTAATTATTTAATGGATGTGTTTCTGGAATATTAAAAACTCATGTTGTCACACATTGATAACAATTTATACCTTCTTACTGAGATGTGTCTCACCCCATCATGATCAATTATTTTTCAGATGCCATGAGGAGTATAACAATAATCAGAGTGCGCAGTGGAAGCGTTGGTGGGGTAGAAGGTCCTTGGTTAGAATTGTTATTATTTTATTTATATTTTTTATGAGTTCAGAACTTCATTATGATACTGAGATTTTTATTGTAATGAAGGATGATTTTTAGTACTCTGGTAATTGTTATAGAGATCTTCCGCTGTGTATTTATTAGTATCAGAGTAGTAGAATTTTCGAGTCATCTCAGTTGGTATCAGAACTCAGGATACAGATTCTGTAGACTCTAGGAATGATTATTACCAGAGTATAGGTATGAAGTAAGATGAGGATAGGAATGGGTAGGTTAGGTGTGGTAGGAGCGATCGGATATAAGATGCGTAGTGGAGTAAAATACAGCAAGCAATTGGAATTTTGGAGTTTTGTCTCATAGTTGAAATGTAACGACCCAAAGAATAATGATATTTAAATAATAAAGAGGGAGGAAAATGGAAACAGTAACAGAAGGAGGCAGCTGACGAAGCATTCGTCGATGACATTGCATTTTGGAGGTGATAATTCCAAGAAATTTCTTAGACCTCGTCGACAAACACAGGGGTTTCGTCGACGAGAAGATACCAAGAGAGGATTTTTGGGATGTTTGAAATTCAACGACGAGGGTGTAGATTCATCAATGAACTTTCTACAGGACTCGTTGACGAGGTGACGTGGCTCATCGATGAATCCCGCAGTATAAATAGTGCTACTCTTAGTTTTCTTGCCCAAAAAACTCACCGAACCCTCTCTTCTCTCTCCTCTACAGTCCTTCCCCCTTCTCTCTTCGATTTCAGCCCTGTCAGTCGTCAGATCGATGATCTGAGGCCACCACGACGCTCCTAGTGGAGCTCTCTCCAAGTCTTCTAGAGCGGATCATCGAAGGGATGAAGTTAGATTTCATCCCAGATTCAAGGTAAGGCCTTTAGTCAATTTTTGGCCTTCTGACAGTTGTAGAAAATGATGTAGGTAAAGAAATATTGATATTCTGTTCTGGTGAATGTTGTTTTCAGGGTGTTGAGTAGGAAGCCCCACGTGGTAGGACCAATATATGATTAGGGTTTTTTTTAATAGTCAGGTAAGGGAAATATGCTATACTAGGCAAATTTAGTATGATTTTCAGTATAGTATATATATTTATACCAGATTATTATTCATAACAGGAATTAATACCGTTTATCCATTATGTATAATATGTTTTAAATTACTGTGTGGCTTGAGAATATAAATATAGTACAGAGACATGTTTTACAGTATTTTTCAGAGTTACAGAATATACAGATAAAGGAAATATTTTATAGTAATTACAGAATACCATGATTATATAGTTGATGCAGATACAGTTTACAGTACCATGACATATAGTTTTACAGTTCATTTCAGAAATACAGTTGATACAGATACAGTTTATCATAGCGTCATGGTTCAAACAGTTATTACAAAATCATGGTAAAACAGATGGTTGTATATAGAGTTGTATTATATAGTATCGGACCTTGTTAGACCATTACAGTTTACAGAGCATAGTATCATTGCTACATACAATATAGAATGAAACCACCTATTCAGATAATACGTGGTATAACAGTTGATCGTATAAAGCCCACGAGTGGACAGGCTCCCCATCAAATATGTGTAGAGGAGGGCTGATCAGACTGATGGAGTATAGTGGTTTATCCTGGTCGGCCAGTTAGGGAAGATCCCGCCTATGGGCTGCACAACCCTATCATGAGGGGTTAAATCATAACACACAGTTATCCACAGGGAAGTTTTCAGTTATTATATGTATACACTGTTTTACAGTAGCATTGGGTGTACTTGTGGATAGTAGAAGTATCATGAATGGAAAACCTATAAAGGCAAATATGTTAAGCAACATGGGTACAGGTGGTGGCTTTATATGTTAATTGTACTTGTAATCTAATATTCATTTATACATGACTATATATAGAAATAGATTTTCATGGTATTGTAACTTATTTGTCACACACTAGCAATAGCATATTTCGTTTTACTGAGCGTTGGCTCATCCCATTTCTTTATCATTTTTCAGGTGATCCAGGTAGGCGAGCAAATCAGGCTCACAGATAAGGGCCTCAGTATTGCCCTGACAATAAAGTGAGTATTTTTAGGAGTATTTTTATATAGCCCTAGCCCAGTTGAGGGTATTTTTGGGAAGCAGTCATATATGTATATTTTTAGGAACCTTTTAGCACTATGGTATTGTATATAATTATATATGATTATGTTTATTTGATTTCCACTTCTCGCTGCTAGGTTGATGGTTGGGTTTAATTCAGTTTGGTATTAGAGCATCATAAATGTTATAGTATATAAAAAAATAAAAAATAAAAAAATAAAAAACCCAAGTTAAGTAGCAGGTCATTACAATTTGGTATTAGAGCCTAGGTTGCTAGGTTTTGTAGACTTAGAGTGCAGCGGAAGTAATACCAGAGTATAGGAAAGGATTTGAGGTTCGTTCTGTGTCTAGGTATAAGATTAACATGGTAGTTTCTGTGTTTTTCCTAGGGTGACGATTTTAGGAAAACCATAGTAAACTATTGTCGAGTCGTGTGTCTAGGTGACAGAACTGGATATTGAGTTAAGGTCAGGGAAGGTGGTTAATTTTGAATTGATATAGGATAGGTATGTATAGGAGATAAGGTGTTTAAGTGTGTTTCTTGTTTTAGGATGGACCTGAGGAGTAGTGGTATGAATGATGGGGAGGATAAGCCAGGGCCTTCCAATATAGGTGGAGGAGATATAGATGTTGTATTGCATAGCGTCACTCAGCGGGTGATAACTGATATGGCCATGAGCTCTAGGGAGCGTGGCTATTTGATCGAGCAGTTTACGCGGATGAAGCCCCCATCCTTTACTGGAGGAGATGACCCGATTGTAGCTGAGAATTGGGTCCAGGACATCGAAGAGACATTGGCAGTGCTCCCTTGTTTGGATGAGCAGAAGGTAGTATTTGCACCATATAAGCTGACAGGGGAGGCAAAGCGCTGGTGGAGAATAACCCGACTGATAGAGGAGCAGAGGCCGGTTCCAGTGCTAATGACGTGGGACAGATTCAAAGAGCTATTCTTCGAGCGGTATTTCCCTACTATCATTCGAAGTGCAAAGGCAGCAAATTTTATGCACTTGGTAAAGGGGCAGATGTCGGTATCCCAGTACGCGGCTCAGTTTATCGAGTTGTCACGTTTTGCTCCACATCTAGCACCAAGTGAAGAGAAAAAGGCAAGAAAGTTTGAAGAAGGACTGAGGCAAAACTTATTTGAGCAGGTGATTGGCTTCAGAGCTCAGACATTTACGGATAGACAGAGCTGCGATCATTGAGAGTGGTATACAGAGGGGTATAGCGGCTCAGAGTCAGAGGAAGAGACTTGTGCCTCAGGGCTTTCAGGCTGGCTCCAGTAGGGGTCCATGGAGAGAAGGTAGCGATAGGAGATCAGAGGTTGATGGCGGGACCTTGGGGGAATCAGGGTGCGCCGATCATCCTGGTACGTCAGATATGCGGGAGACGTCATTTGGGGGAGTGTCGGGTAAGGAGAGATGTATACAATCAATGTGGGAGACCCGGCCACATGGCACATGCATGCCTAGGACTTCCAAACCAGGTCCCAGCTTGCAGGCCCTATCGGGGAGGATATTAGGCAGCTCGGGGAGGATATCAGGCGCCTCGTGAAGGACAGCAGAGGAATGTGGCCTTGGCGAGGGTTTACGCATTGACGTCGGGTGATGCTAAGGCTGCTACGGATGTGGTGACAGGTACTTTTACTATTTTATCACTTTTTTTTTGTGTTATTTGATTCAGGTGCTACTCATTCTTTTGTCTCTGCATCGTATATTAAATTATCTGGAAGTGAGACTCAGTTATTAGATAGAGAACTATTAGTAGCTACACCGTCAGGGTTAGTGTTGAGGTGTTAAAGGGTACTCAGAGGCTATCTAATAGAAATTCAGGGGAAAGTGCTATCAGCAAACTTGATTGTGTTTGAGATGTGTGGGTTTGATGTAATACTGGGTATGGATTGGTTGGAAACTAATCACGCCAGTATTGATTGTTCTCAGATGGAAGTAATTTTCAGACCCCCTGGTGAGCAAGACTTCAGGTTTGTTAGCTCTTGTGTACGTGCTCCATCGCAGCTGGTATCAGCAATGCAGGCGAGTAGATTGCTCCTAGACAGAAGTCAGGGGTATATGGCTTTTGTAAAGGAAGTGTCAGAGAATGAAGTGAAGCTTGACAGTACCCCAGTCATACGAGAATTTCCAGATGTTTTTCTGGAGGAGCTACCAGGGTTGCCTCCCAAACGCGAGATGGTTTTTCCCATAGATTTACCTCTAGGGACGGCACCGATTTCTAAGGTCCCTTATCCTATGGCTCCAGCTGAGTTGGGAGAATTGAAGAATTAGTTGTAAGGCTTGCTAAATAGGGGATTTATATGACCCAGTGTATTGCCATAGGGAGCTCTAGTGTTGTTTGAAAAGAAGAAAAACGGGTCTCTGAGGATGTGTATTGATTATAAAGAATTCACCAAGGTTACTATGAAGAATAAATATCCTCTACCCCATATTGATGATTTGTTTGATCAGCTCCAGGGTACACGAGTATATTCCAAGATCGACCTCAGATTAGGTTATCATCAAGTGAGGGTAAAAGTAGAGGATGTTGCAAAGATAGCTTTTAGGACTAGGTATGGGCACTACGGATTCCTCGTTATTTCGTTTGGTTTAACGAATGCCCCAGCTCTGTTTATGGATTTGATGAATAGAGTCTTTTACTAGTATATGGACTAGTTTGTGGTGGTTTTCATTAATGATATACTGATCTACTCAAGGAGTTTTGAGGATCATGAGATGCATTTGAGACGGGTATTGTAGACTCTCAGGGAAGAGAAACTCTATGCCAAGTTTAGCAAGTGTAAGTTCTGGCTTGAGAAGGTTGCATTTTTAGGCCACGTGATCTCAAGAGACGGTATATCAGTGGATCCCAGCAAGATCGATGGGGTAGTGAATTGGGCCAGGCCCAAGAACGTGCAGGAAGTCAGAAGTTTCTTGGGACTGGCAGGTTATTACCGTCGATTTGTGGAGGGATTTTCGACTTTGTCAGGACCACTCATGCGATTGACCAGGAAAAATGCCAGATTTATGTGGGATGAAGAATGCGAGCAAATTTTTCAGGAACTAAAGTAGCGGCTTGTCACTGCACCGGTACAGACGATTCCATCAGGAGGTGATGGGTATGTGATTTACAGTGACGCGTCTTTGAAAAGGCTTGGTTGTGTATTGATGCAACATGGTAGGGTGGTGGCATATGCGTCCAGGCAGTTGAAAAAGTATGAAAAGAACTACCCTACTCACGATCTGGAATTGGCTGCAGTTGTACATGCACTGAAGATCTGGAGACATAACTTATATGGTGAGACATGGGAAATATTTTCCAAAGTTGAATATGTGGCAAAGGAGGTGGTTAGAACTCATCAAGGATTACGACTGTACCATCAGTTACCACCGAGGAAAAGCAAATGTGGTGGCTGATGCTTTGAGTCGTAAATCAGAAAATACAGCACAGCTAGCCGCAGTAGTTCAGCACCCAATTCAAATGGACTTGGAAAGACTCGGTGTGGAGTTAGTGGAAGATGATCCTCAGACGCTTATTGCCAGTCTGGTTGTACAGCCTACACTTTATGAGAGAATTAAAGCTGCTCAGAGGGATGATCCGGAATTGGAAAAAGTGATAGCCAGAATACAGGATGGTCAGGGGGAAGAATTTGGCATTTCTAAAGATGGGGCTCTGATATTTCGCACTAGATTGTGTGTGCCTACAGATGACAGTATCAGGAGGATGATTCTAGAAGAGGCACACATGTCTCTATACACTGTCCATCCTGGCAGTATGAAAATGTATAGAGATCTGTGGGAGTATTTCTGGTGGAGTGACATGAAAAGGGAAATAACAGAGTTTGTGTAGCAGTGTTTGACATGCCAGCAAGTTAAGGCTGAGCACCAGAGGCCAGTTGGTCAATTATAGCCACTTTTCATTCCTGAGTGGAAGTGGGACCACGTATCCATGGATTTTTCTACTGGGCTACCATTAGCGCTGCATGGTTAGAATTCCATCTGGGTAAATGTTGATAGGTTGACGAAGACAGCGCACTTTCTACCCATTAAGGTTAGCTACCCTATGAACAAGTTATTAGAGATTTACATTCAGGAGATTGTTCAACCCCATGGAGTGCTAGTATCCATAGTCTTGGACCGTGATCCACGTTTCACATCACGGTTCTGGAGGAGTTTGCAGAAAGCACTAGGAACTCAGCTAGCATTCAGCACCACTTTCCATCCTCAGACTGACGGTCAGATAGAGAGAACTACTCAAGTACTTGAGGATATGTTGCGAGCTGTGTTTTAGATTTTTGGGGTAGTTGGACTCAGTATATTCCATTAGTGGAATTTGCTTACAATAACAGCTATCAGGCTAGCATAAGCATGACTCCTTACGAAACACTTTATCGTTGGAAGTGTCGTTCCCCTTTATACTGGAGTGAGCTAGGTAAGAGGCGAGTTTTGGGGCCAGAGATAGTTTAGCGGGCGTACGATAAAATTCAACTCATTCGATATCGAATCAGTGCAGCACAAAGTCAACAAAAAAGCTACGCAGATACTTACCGCCGGGAATTGGAATTTAGAGTAGGTGATCATGTATTTTTGAAAATAGCACCACTGAAGGGAATCATGAGGTTTGGGAAGAAGGGTAAGTTGAGCCCTAGGTTCATTGGCTCATTTGAGATACTCGAGAAGATTGGGTCAGTTGCCTATCGGCTAACTTTACTGCCATCTCTATTCAGAATTCAGGATGTGTTTCACGTTTCTATGTTAAGGAAATACGTCCCAGATTCTTCCCATATCATCAGCTATACGGAATTGGAACTCAGTGGTGATCTAACATATGAGGAAGCTCCAGTACAGGTCTTAGATAGAAAGGAACAAGAATTACGTAATAAGAAGATACCGTTAGTAAAAGTCTTATGGAGGAATCACGTGATAGAAGAAGTTTCATGGGAGCTTGAAAGCGAGATTAGACATAAATACCCCCATTTGTTTAGTGGGTAATGGCAGTGATGTGTAATTTAAGTAGTGATAATTTTGTTTTGTACAATGTAATTATAATGTAGAGTATAGGATAAATAGTATTTTGGTTTTGGGAGAATTTTCTTTTATACTTGTAATCTCCCAAAACTACCCATGTAACCATGATATTCCTCCACCATAAGTGAGGGCAGGTAATAAAATAAGTAGACCATTTTACCTTTAAGGGATGATGAGCTATATGAATGGTAAATTTCAAGGACAAAATTTTATAAGGAGGGGAGAATGTAACGACCCAAAGAATAATGATATTTAAATAATAAAGAGGGAGGAAAATGGAAACAGTAACAGAAGGAGGCAGCCGACGAAGCGTTCGTCGATGACATTGCATTTTGGAGGTGATAATTCCAAGAAATTTCCCAAACCTTGTCTACGAACACAGAGATTTCGTCGACGAGGGTTCTTCAGGATCTTGTCAACAAGGTCCTGTCTCGTCGACGAGAAGATATCGAGAGAGGATTTTTAGGATGTCTAAAATTCGTCCACGAGGGTGCTGATTCATCGACGAATTTTCTACAGGACTCGTCGACGAGGTGACGTGGCTTGTCGACGAATCCTGCAGTATAAATAATGCTAAACTTAGTTTTCTTGCGCGGAAAACTCACCGAACTCTCTCTTCTCTCTCCTCTACGGTCCTTCCCCCTTCTCTCTTCGATTTTGACCCCATCAGTCGTCGGATCGACGATCTAAGGCCACTACGATGCTCCTGACAGAGTTCTCTCCAAGTTTGCTAGAGCGGATCGTCGGAGGGACGAGGTTAGATTTCATCCTAGGTTTAGGGTAAGGCCTTTTAGTCAATTTTTGGCCTTCTGACAGTTGTAGAAAATGATGTAGGCAAAGAAATATTGATATTTTGTTTTAGCTAATGTTGTTTTCAGGGTGTCAAGTAGGAAGCCCCACGAGGGTAGGACCAATATACGATAAGGGTATTTTTTAATAGTCAGGTAAGGGAAATATGCTATGCCAGGCCAATTTAGTATGATTTTCAGTATAGTGTATATATTTATACCATATTATTATTCATAACAGGAATTACTACCGTTTATCCATTATGTATAATATGTTTTAAATTACTATGTGGTTTGAGAGTATAAATATAGTACAGAGACATGCTTTACAGTATTTTTCAAAACTATGTGTTACAGAATATACAGATAAAGGAAATATTTTATAGTAATTACAGAATACCATGATTATATAGTTGATACAGATACAGTTTATAATACCATGACATACAGTTTTACAGTTCATTTCAGAAATACAGTTGATACAGATACAGTTTATCACAGTGTCATGATTCAAACAGTTATTACAGAATCATGGTAAAACAAATAGTCATATATGGAGATGTATTATATAGTATCGGACCCTGTTGGACCATTACAATTTATAGAGCATGGTATCATTGCTACATACAGTATAGAGTGCAACCACCTATTCAGATAATACGTGGTATAACAGTCGATCGTATAGAGCCCATGAGTGGACAGACTCCCTATCAGATATGGGTAGAGGAGGGCTGATCAGACTGATGGAGTATAGTGGTTTATCTTGGTCGATTAGTCAGGGTTGATCCCGCCTACAGGTCGCACAACCGTATCACAAGGGGTTAAATCATGACACACAGTTATCCACAGGGAAGTTTTTAGTTATTATATGTATATACAGTTTTATAGTAGCATTGGGTGTACTTATGTATAGTAGAAGTATCATGAATGGAAAACCTATAAAAGCAAATATGTTAAGCAACATAGGTACAGGTGGTGGCTTTATATGTTATTTGTACTTGTAATCTAATATTCATTTATACATGACTATATATAGAAATAGATTTTCATGGTATCGTAACTCATTTGCCACACACTAGCAATAGCATATTTCGTCTTACTGAGCGTTGGCTCATCCCATTTCTTTAACATTTTTCAGCTGATCCAGGTAGGCGAGCAGATCAGGCTTACAAATAGAAGGGCCTCAGTATTGCCCTGACAATAGAGTGAGTATTTTTGGGAGTATTTTTGTATAGCCCTAACCCAGTTGAGGGTATTTTTGGGAAGCAGTCATATATGTATATTTTGAGGAATCTTTTAGCACTCTGGTATTGTATATAATTATATATGGTTATGTTTATTTGATTTCCGCTTCTCGCTGCTAGGTTGATGGTTGGGTTTAATTCAGTTTGGTATCAGAGCATTATAAATGTTATAATATATAAAATAAAATAAAATAAAACCCAAGTTAAATAGCAGGTCATTACATGAAAGCAGAAATTCATCGAGGGTTTTCTATGATTTTTCTAGAACAGTTGATAGTTCTAGAAAAGTCACAGCAAACCATTGATGTTTTTCTCCCAGAATGTTGCACTATGATCTTTTTCCTTGTGTAAATAGTCACTGCAAGGAATGACCTACTTTAATGACCTCAAAATTACTATCATTTTTTTTATTTAACATATAATTATCCTATTACAAAAAAACATTACTTTGATACCTATAACAATATTCACTATAACATCTCGAACCTAAAGTGGTACCGAGGATGCCTGTTCACATCATAAACTCCTATGCAGCGGAAAACATAAAATAAAAGAACCTTATTGACAATACTAGAGTTCCAGTAATTCCCAAAATACAAAACCATACCCTTGGCCTACCAACCGTGAAGTTATGTTTGGTCGGTTGACCGTGCAAGGTATGTTCATTTCAGAATGGTCAATCGTGAAGTCAACAATTTAACTTCTCGTCAATTCGGTCGACTGAGGCTTTTGTACTACTTAAGGTTCGGTCGACTGAGACCGCCTACAATGTGCATTTAAGTGCTGATTTGATTTCTATGCTTCATCAACCCAATGTAAATAAACATATGGCATTTTAGGCTATGTGGGTGATGATTCCTAAGGTCATTCTAAGGCCTTTTGAGCATATACACCCTATCATGCATGACATGCAAATATTACAGACCATTATTACATACCCAGAAACTAAATACAATTACAATAACAACAAATGTCTTCAGTCTCTTTGCTCTTCACTTTATGGAGTATGCCAGATGTATGTGTATTATCCGTCTTGGCCTCTATTCTCGTTGTCCCTTATGTGTGATCTCAATTGTGGACATGTTCACATGATAAATACACACATAAGTTCACTATGTTTCGTCCGCATCAAAATAGAGATCAGACTCAAAAAGTCATGTTCACATGCTAGTGAAGAAGCAAGTTGGTTGAGAGATAAGTTGTATGAAATTCCATTTTGGAAAAAACCAATACCACCTATCCTAGTTAATTATGATAGTATTGCTACAATTCGTAAAGTGAATAATCGTTATTATAACAGTAAATCTAGACCCATAATAAGAAAACACAGTAATGTGAGATCATATTTTTGTAGTGGCGTCATGAATGTGGGTTATATAAAATCTATTGAAAATCTTACAGATCTATTAACTAAAGAGTTAGCAAGAGGAAGGATTTGGAATACATTGAGGGGGATGGGATTAAAGCCTGTAAAATCATGAAACATGTATGAGGACACCCAACCCAAGGACCAGAGATCTTGTAATTAGGTTCAATGGGAACAACAAATCATATGGTGGTCGTAAGAAATGCACTATTATTTTTAAACTCATCCCGATGGTGTAAGTGCATTCATCCTGTAACGGAGGAGGTTGAGTTTTTGAAACTCTTAATGATAATTTGTATCTCTTATGAGTGGGGTGTTAGAGTTACAGGAGCACCATTAATAGATTTCACCTATGTGAGCATGAGAGTGGGGCCGCTTTCTATGAAAATTGGGCTTATTCTCAAATATGTTCATGAAACTAGGATTAGCACAAGGCCGCTCTCTATAAGAATTGGGCTTATTCTCAAATATGTTTATGAAACCAGAATTAGCACAAGGTCGAAACGTGCTGGATATTAAAGCTCATGTCAACACTTGAATGATTATATGTGAGCAGTAATACTTTATTTTCCTTAAGTAGTCATAGTTCAAGTCTGAGACCACTACTGATTCTGAAGTAAAGATTATTGTTCACTAAGTGAATATTCAATGTAGAGCACACCTTCATTATGCATAATTATTCATCTTTGATTGTTAAACTCTCTACATGCATGATACATACATAATATTAAAATGAGGGGGGAATTGTTGGTGCGTTTTAATATCATTACTTTATTTATTATTTTGGAAAAGAGCATGAACCTTGGATTTGGTTATGTATCTACATTTAATTAGGTCATTCATTCATATATTTCATAAATGCATAAGATTAACTACATGAATGTACCTTAAATCTATGTGTGTATCTATTTAATAAATACACATTTTATTTATTAAGTACATGGAAAATGAAGGGTCATTTTGTGCTTATAAATAGACCCTCAAGACATAGTACAACACACCAATCTCTTCTCTTCATTATCATCATATCATCCTTCTTTTGTTTGTGCAGAATTGGAGAGAGTCATACGATTCAAATCGGACTATTGTATCTTGAGGGAGACAAGTCTTGAGGAGTTCTGCTGCACTAGTTTGTGGGTTAAGCCAAAAAACCGCAGAGGACTTGAATTTCCTTAAAGAGAGCAAGATATTCGTGTCTCAACCTATTTGTGAATCATGTTTATATTTGTATTTTTATTTGTGTTCAAGTTTAATAAGTTTTATTATTTTGTATTTTATTAAATTTCCTAACATATTATGTATTAAGTGTAAGATTATTTGCATAGGAGTGTGGTGCAATACATGTGGAAATGAGGTGCATTGTGGGTTCAATGTGCGTATAAGATTATTTGCATAGGAGTGTGGTGCAATACGTGTGGAAATAAGGTGCATTGTGGGTTCAATGTGCGTGGGGGAGGGTGATGAATGCATGTCAATGGAGTGGATAAGTGTTGACGAGGTGAGAGTGGGGTGCATGCATGAACACTGAAGTTGGATGGCATGCATCAGCTGATTAATTGGTATTTGAATATCATATATAATCATGAATCATGGGATACATATTTTTGCATGCCAATATATATGGAATTGCGCAAGGTGTTAAGGAATTACCACCAAATGTATGTGGGGTGATGCAAGTGCATGTGTATTTAATTGGTTTGTGCGAGTGTACAATGCATGCACATGCATTCTTGATATTATATACAATGCATGCACCTGCATTATTGATATTACTACTACTACTCATGTGTGATCGATGCTATTTAAAAAAAAAAATTAAGAAGAAGTCAAAAATTAGCCTTGTCGGCATTTATATGTGTGTGTGCGCATCCCGCCTATGTGGAAATTGTAAAAGAAAAAAAAATGAAGGTCATGTAATTCTCAATCAATTCTTGAGGGTACAAGGTCTAATAAAATCAGTTCAAACTCGATTGAGGTGATTCTATTAGACACTCTAATTTCGGTGCACGTATTTGATGTTTGTCTACTTAATATAGTTGTTCGCATGTGTATTTAAGTATAGAGTTGTCTAATCAATTAATCTATGTGTTATTTGTCTCTTTATATATCTATGTGTTTCCTTAACTAAACCAAATGAACATTTAGAATAAACCTTCTTTTGAAACTTGGAGGTTGTGTCTTTGCATACCTCCGAGAATCTGGGAGTGAGAGGTATTGGCCCTAGAGTCGAGTATAGAAGGGGGGTGAATAGACCCTTTTGCATATTTTTAATTTTTTTCTATAAAATAACAGTCTTGGCAAGATATAAATGATTATATCACAATATATAGAACATAAACCATGCACAAGATATAAATTAAAGAGAGTATAGGGAAGAAAAGCTTGACAAAGATATTAACGTGGTTCAGCCCCTTACCTACGTCCACGCTTTGAGACACACTCAAGGATTCCACAATCCACTAAACAACCTCTTTCACCAACAGAGAAGCCTTTACACATGGGAACAAATCCCTTTCGGTCATCCAGAGCCTTTCAGTAAGGTTCATCAAGAACCCTTACAATTCGGTTCACCAAGAACCTTCACACGGGAACCTGTTGACGTTTTGAATCCTATCCTGTTTTGATAATGAAAAATCACAGCATCTCATTTGTGCGTTAAGTATATGAACAAGTTTAAGTTTCAGAAAGCACAAATGTCCGATGCAAAATGGAAGCCATGAAGTACTCAAATAAAGACATCTCTTGGCACATTCCATGGAAAACTGAAGAGCAAAGCTTAAAGACATGCATTTTTCAGTTGTAATGTATTTAAGTTTCAATTGTGCATGCGTATATCATTTGATTTGATGTGAAGCTCTCATATGACCTTAGACTGACCTTAGGTACTTTATATTTCATGGGAAATCATTTTTAAGATGTGCAAAAATTATTTCAAAGTGTTGAAAATCATTTTACAAATGTACAAAAATTATTTCAAGTGCAAAAATTATTTTTGGAATGAAAAACTCCAAAACAAGTTTTTCAAAATCCTTTTCATGTTTCTACCGTCACATTGATGAGCAATTGTCTCAATGAATCAGTTCTCATATTAAAATATGTTCAACATAAAAGTTGTGGGATTTTCTCTTAGATTTCTTTTGATAGCAAGAACATCCCATTCAAAGTTTTCTAGAATAAGTAATGCACAAAATACTGAAAGATGTTCGCAGTAGAAAATTCCCTTCATCTTTATGCCCCCTTATTGATGAGTGATTTTCTCAATCAATCACTTATCATCTTAAAAAGTGTTCAATATAAACATTGTGAGATTTTCTCTTATATTTCTGTTGATATCAAGAATGTCTAATTTGGTGTTGTGTAGGAAAAGTTATGTTCAAAAAACTAAAGCGTATCCGTAGCAAAAACTCAAAATCCAGTCGACAGGATCTTCACTCCGGTCGACCGAAACTCGCAGATTTGACATCCGGTCGACCGAATCTATGCTCCAATCGATCGAACCTCTCAGGAAACTCATAAAAATCCCAGTGTCATTCTCTCTTCCCTAATCTCATTTTATTTTCTGCACATGTATGATTTTATTTGTATTGTTGTGATTGTCTGTCTTACACATTTTAATTTTGATTAGGATATTGATTTGTGAATCAGCGAAATTACTAGTGTAATAACCTGGGGAATTTTTCAGCTCCTTGTGGAATAACACAGAGGATTCGTCGACGAGGGTATAAGAGGAGCTTGTTGACAAAACAGGATTCGTCGACGAGAAAATACCGAGCGGGGATTTGGGGATTCTGAATTTTGTCAATGAAGAGAGAGGGCTCATCGACGAGTTGTCTTCATGACCTCGTCGACGAGATGACGTGGCTCGTCGATGAAGGCCACAGTTTAAATAGGCCTAAAATCCATTTTTGGCCGAAATTTTCTATGCGGAACCTCTCTTTCTCTCATCCTTCAGTTCCCTACCCTTATCTCTAAGATCTCGGGCCGATTTTTTGCTGGTTCGACAATTTGTAGCCACCACGATGCTCTCGGGAAAGTTGTATGCAAGTCTGCCAGAGCGGATCGTCGGTGGGGCTGAGTTGGAAACCATCCCAAATTTAGGGTAAGACTTTCTACTCAATATTTGGTTATTTGACTATTGTAGAAAGTGTAGTATGCGTAGAAATACTGAACTTTAGTTCTGGGGAATGTTGTTTTCAGGGTGTTGAACGGGGAACCGTGCGGGTGAAGGAGTATTTCTCTTAGGGGCTTTTCAGGACTCAGTTAAGGGGATAAACTAAACTAATATTTTATGAAAAGTATGTATAATATTATAGCATTTGATTTCAAGGAAATAAATATATTTATATATGATATATATTAGGGAAATACTGCTGAAAATGGTGGTATGTTAGATATATGAAAAACCTATTTCATGTGGCATGAGTAGGAATTACAATGAAAAACTGTTTTCTAGGAATGTGTTAATGATACTGATTTTTTTAAAGGAAAACCGGCGTATGGGCCGAGATTTTGATATATTTGTCGGCGTACGGGTCAAACTATGTGTATGATTTGCCAGTGTACGGACTGAGCTATGTATATGATTTGCCAGCGTATAGGCCGAGCTATGGATATGATTTGTCGGCGTACGAGCTGAGCTATGGATGTGATTTACTAGCGTAAGGGCTGAGCTATGGATATGATTTGCTAGCGTACAGGTCGAGCTATGGTAAAATGTGAAATACCGGCGTACAGGCCGATGATTTTCATAATATACGTATATATGCAAAATGATATGATTGATTTGATAATTAATGATATAAAATATTCATATATCACAATTTTAGTATATGTTATATGATATCAAAACCTGGTTGGCTTAGTCTAGGCTAGCACTTGCACGGTACCGTTGCTATGTGTCCATGGTCATCATGATCATGATATTTGTGTTAACGCCGCTATACGGAGTGGTGTGAGATTGGATGGTCGTTGTGGTTTTTAAGAAGTGTGTGAGCACCCTTGGTATACGAATCAGGTCTGGAAGACCCATCAAACTTACAGACTGTACTTTTGACTTGGCAGTGGTCGACCAACCATTGTCAGGTTCCGCCTTCGGGCCACACAACCCAATCATGTGGGGGTAATACATGATAACAGCCAGCTAACCTACCAGGAATGTTTTTATATTATATTTTATGAGATGAAATATGGTTATAAAAATACAGTATGTTCTGTCATGCTACGTTGATATATATACGTTTTCCCAGATATGACATGACAATTTACTAACTATGTTTCTATATGGTATATGTATAACACGGAATACTCATGTTGTCACACACTAGTATTAGTTTATTTCCCTTACTGAGAGGTGTCTCACCCCAAATTTCATTAACATTTTAGGAGCCCCTGATAGGAGAGTGGGTAAAGCCCCACTGATTTAGTACGATTGTTCTACCCTTCCAGAAGGGTAAGTGTTTTGATAAGGTCGGATGTATTTTGTGGGATGGCCCTAAGATATCTTTTGGGTTGTGTACTATGTGTATATAAATACAGTGGATTTAGAACTCTGGTATTGTGATGGATGATTTTGTATTTATGATATTATGATTGCATGTTTCCTGCTGCTTAGGCTTCCGTTATGTGTTCTGATGTATCCCTGGTACCCACGGGTCCAGGTGGATTATGATCTGCTGGGTTTTGTGATATTGATTTTATTATATTATTAAAAAAAGAATGAGGAAATTAAGGAGGTCGTCACAATTTGGTATCAGATCCTAGGTTGCTAGGTTCTGTAGACTTTAGAATGCAATGGAAACAATACTAGAGTATAGGAAATGATTTAAGGATTGTTCTACAATCTAGAGGCAAAACTTCCGTGATAGTTTCTGTGTTTTTCCTAGGGTGACGATTTCAGGAAAACCATAGTAAGCTATTGTCGGGTTGTGTTCCTAGTGAGGTTAAGTGAGTAAATTATGAGGATTTCTAAGTTACATTTGTTATTTTTCAGGATGGATCCAGGAGGAAGTAGTGCCCATATGAGTGGAAGTGATGGAGCAGGGCATCAAATGCAGCTGGGACCGACTCTGACGCGGTATTATCTAGCGTGGCTCAACATGTTATGGCTAAGATTGCTAGGAGCTCGAGGGAGCAAGGTGGTCCATTTGCAGGTCATGGGTGCACCATAAAGAAGTTTACGAAGATGAATCCTCCGGCATTCTCAGGTGGAGTTGATCCTATAGTTGCTGAGAACTGGATGCGGGAGAACGAGAAAGTCTTGGTTGTATTGTAGTGTATTGAGGAATAGAGGGTCCTTTTCGCTACCTATAGACTGACAGGAGAGGCTGAGAGGTGGTGGACTGCGATGAGACTGCTAGAGTAGCAAAGGGTGACTCCGATAGCCATGACATAGGACCGGTTTAAAGAATTGTTCTTTGATAGATATTTTCCAACTACTGTCAGGGAGGCTAAAGTAGAAGAGTTCTTGAGTCTGAAACAATGACAACTATCCATTCAACAGTATGCGGCGTGTTTTATTGAGTTCTCTCGTTTTTCCCGTATATTATCCTTGATGAAGTGAAGAAAGTGAGACAGTTTGAGAGAGGCTTGAGGCGGAGTATATTTAAGCAGGTGGTGGTGCTATGAATCCACGACTTTGCTGAGTTAGTCGACAGGGCAGCCTTGGCAGAGATTGGTGAGCGTCTCGATGCAGAGGAGCAAGGACAGAGGAAGATATCTACATCTACGGGCTACCAGCAGGGTCCTAAATAGAATCAGTGGAGGAGAGGTAATCATGGCAGAAGGCGGAGGCAGGAGACTAGAGGACGTGAGGTTTAGGTAGTGCAGGGTCCTCCAGTTTGTCAGACTTGTGGTAGGAGACACTGGGGAGAGTGTTGAGTTGGTGGTGTGGTCTGCTATCGCTGCGTTAGACCAGGGCACATGGTGTGAGACTGCCCTACCCCACCAAATGCAGTTCCAGCTCCCAGACCATACCGAGGAGGTTGCCAGGTGCCACGTGGGGGCCAACAGAGGAATATGGCTCCAACTAGGGTATTTACTCTGACATCAGGTGAGGCTAAGATGGCAGGTGACGTGGTGACAAGTATGGTTATTAAGCTTTCTTTTAAAGTTATTGCATTGTTTGATTCAGGAGCTACACACTCGTTTGTGTCTTCGGGGTGTGTTAAATTATGTGGGGCTGAAATACAAGCATTAGA
This sequence comes from Malania oleifera, assembly GCF_029873635.1. Lineage (NCBI taxonomy): Eukaryota > Viridiplantae > Streptophyta > Magnoliopsida > Santalales > Ximeniaceae > Malania > Malania oleifera. Next base: position 54,462,765 of record NC_080422.1, on the reverse strand, counting down.
TATTGAATTGTTAGTATCTACATTGACTGGATCTGTAGTGAGATGTAGTAAGGTACTCCGGGATTGTTCAGTTGATATTCTAGGGGAAATTTTGTTCGCTAATCTGATAGTGCTGGACATGCACGGGTTTGATGTTATATTTGACATGGATTGGCTAGCAGCTAATTTTGCCAGCATAGATTGCCAAGCACGAGAAGTGATATTCAGACCTTCGGGACGAGTGGAATATAAGTTCGTAGGGTCGCAGGTGCAATCCCCGCTTCAGCTAGTTTCAGCTATCTAGGCCAGGAGACTACTGCTGAGTGGTTGTCAAGGGTTTATGGCAGTTGTGAATAAGATGACAAAGAATGAATTGAAACTTGCTAGAACGACTGTAGTAAAGGAGTTTACAGATGTTTTCCCAAATGAATTACCAGGTTTGTCACCTGATCATGAGGTATATTTTCCTATTGATCTACTTCTAGGTACACCACCGATTTCTAAAGTACCTTACCGAATGACGCTAGCAAAATTGGCAGAATTGAATGATCAGTTGCAAGATTTGCTTGATAAAGGTTTCATACAACCTAGTTTATCTTCGTGGGGAGCTTCAGTATTATTCATGAAAAAGAAAGACGGGTCGATGAGGATGTGCATAGATTATAGGAAGATTAACAAAGTGACAATCAAGAATAAATATTCTCTACCCCGTATAGATGATTTGTTTGACAAGTCCAGAGTATACGAGTGTATTTGAAGATTGATCTCATATTTGGCCATCATCAAGTGAAAGTGAAAGCAGTAAACGTCTCGAAGACGGCCTTCAGGACTAGATACGGGCATTACGAGTTTTTTTTATTTCGTTTGGTTTGACGAATGCTTCTACGGTATTTATGAACTTAATGAACAGAGTCTTCCATTAATACCTAGACCAGTTCATTGTTGTTTTTATTGATGATGTACTAGTCTATTCGAGGAGCCATGCGGAGCATGAGACGCACTTGAGGCAGGTTCTGCAGACGGTATGAGAAAAGAAGTTGTACGTCAAGTTCAGTAAATGTGAATTCTGGCTTGATAAGGTCATGTTCTTGGGGCATGTTGTATCTGGAGACGGTATTTATGTGGATCCTAGTAAGGATGAGGCCGTAGTGAATTGGACTAGACAGAGGAATGTCCAGAAGATCAGGAGTTTCTTGAGGCTAGCTGGGTATTACCGCTGTTTCATTGAGGGATTCTCAACTTTGTCAGGGCCTTTGACACGACTGACGAGGAAGAATATCAGATTTGAGTGGGATGACAGCTATGCGCAGAGTTTTCAAGAACTGAAGTAAAGATTAGTAACAGCACCAGTATTGGTCATCCCGTTAGGGGGTGAGGGGTAAATCATTTATAGTGATACGTCCTTGAAGGGACTTGGCTGTGTATTAATGTAGCATGACAGGGTGGTGGCATATGCGTCCAGATAGTTGAAAGAATATGAAAATAACTATCCTACCCATGATCTTGAATTGGCTGCAGTAATACACGCATTGAAGATTTAGAGGCATTACCTGTATGGCGAGTGGTGTGAGATCTTCTCTGATCATAAAAGTTTAAAGTACTTTTTCACTCAAAAGGAGCTGAATATGAAGCAGAGAAGGTGGTTGGAGCTAATTAAGGATTTTGATTGTACCATCAGTTATCACCAAGGAAAGCAAATGTGGTAACTGATGCGTTAAGCATAAAATCCAAGGAATCAGTGTTGGTTGCTATGGAGATCCAGTATCCGATCATGATGAATCTGGAGAGACTCGGCATTGAGTTAGTTGAAAGTAGTTCTCAGGCTCACATTGCTAGTTTAGTGGTGCAGCCTACTCTGTAAGAAAGAATTAAAGCTGCTCAGAAAGAAGACCCAGAATTAGCAGAGGTGATGGACAGAGTACAGAGTGGTCAGGGGGAGGAATGCAATATTGCAAACGACAGAGCTTTACGGTTCCATTCCAGATTATACGTTCCTGCCGATACTAAGATTAGGAAGACTATTTTAGAGAAGGCTCATACATCTTTGTATACAGTTCATCCTGGCAGTACCAAGATGTATAGGGATATGCAAGAGTTGTACTGGTGGAGTGGTATGAAGAGAGAGATTGACGAGTATGTAGCGCAGTGTTTGACATGCCAGCAAGTAAAAGCTAAGTACTAGAGGCCGGCAGGTTAGTTGCAGCCATTATTTATCTCAGAGTGGAAGTGGGATCATATATCTATGGATTTTGTGATAGGACAGCCGACGGCGTTACATGGTCAGAATGCCACCTGGGTGATTGTTGACCATTTGACTAAGATCGCCCACTTTTTACCTATCAAGATCAGCTACTACCTTAACCGTTTGGCGGAGATTTACATTCAGAAGATAGTTCGTTCTCATGTGGTTCCAGTATCGATTGTGTCAGATCGAGACCCGCATTTTATGTCACGTTTTTGGAGGAGCTTACAGGAATCTCTAGGGTCTCAGTTTTCGTTTAACAAGACATTTCATCCTCAGTCAGATGGGCAGTCTGAGAGGACGATACAGATATTGGAGGATATGCTCTGAGCGTGCGTATTGGATTTTGGGGGTAGTTGGACTCAGTTCATGCCATTGGTAGAATTTTTGTATAATAATAGTTATCAGACCAGCATCAGCATGGCACCATTTGAAGCTCTATACGGTAGGATATGTCGTCTCCTTTGTTTTAGGATGAGATGGGTGAGCGGTGAGTTGTGGGGCTAGAACTAGTACAGCAAGCGTGTGATAAAGTTCGACTTATCGGAGATAGAATCAGTGCAGTTCAGAACTGACAGAAAAGTTATGCTGATAATAGCCGCAGGAATCTGGAATTTGATGTGGGTAATCATGTGTTTTTCAAGATAGCTCCGTTGAAAGGGGTTATGAGGTTCGGGAAGAAAGGTAAACTTAGTCCTAGGTTTATCGATCTATTAGAGATTCTAAAGAAAGTGGGGTCGGTAGCCTACAGGATAACTTTGTTACCTATGTCGTCCAGGATCCACGACGTATTCCATGTTGTTATGTTGAGGAAATACGTCCCAGATCCTTCTCATATCATTAGTTATGGTGAATTAGAGTTCAGTGATTCACTGGTATATAAGGAGGTACCAGTACAAATTCTGGATAGGAAAGTGCAGGAGCTACATAACAAGGAGATTCCTCAGGTAAATGTTTTGTGGAGGAATCATACAGTTGAAGAGGCTTCTTGGGAATCAGAGGAACATATGAAGCAGAAGTATCCGCACCTATTCCAAGAAGTCTAAACGGGTAAAATGTAAGTAGCTAGATAGTATTTCTTTTGCAGGTACATGTGATGATTTAATTGGTGTAGCATTTTAGTTTTGGGGGAATTTTTCTTTTGTATATGTAATCTCCTTAAACTCGGAATGTAACCACAGTATTCCTTCGCCATAAGTGAGGGTAAGTAATAAAATAAGTAGACTCTTTTCCTGTTAAGGGATGATGAGTTACATGAACAATAAATTTTGAGGACGAAATCTTTATAAGGAGGGGAGGATGTAATAACCCGGAGAATTTTTTAGCTCCTCGTCGACGAACACAGGGGATTTGTCGACGAGGGTATAAGAGGAGCTCGTCGATGAGGACATGATTCGTCGACGAGAAAATACCGAGCAGGGGTTTGGGGATTGTGAATTTGGTCGACAAAGAGAGAGGGCTCGTCAATGAGTTGTCTTCATAACCTCGTCAACGAGATGACATGGCTCATCTACGAAGGCCACAATTTAAATAGGCCTAAAATCCATTTTTGGCCAAAATTTTCTACGCAGAACCTCTTTCTCTCATCCTTCGGTTCCCTACCCTTCTCTCTAAGATCTCAGGCCAATTTTCTATTGGTTCGACGATATGAAGCCACCACGACGCTCTTGGGAAAGTTCTCTACAAGTCTGCCGGAGTGGATCGTCGGTGGGGCTGAGTTGGAAACCATCCCAAATCCAGGGTATAGCTTTCTACTCAGTATTTGGTTATTTGACTATTGTAGAAAGTGTAGTATGCATAGAAATACTGAACTTTAGTTATGAGGAATGTTGTTTTCAGGATGTTGAACGGGGAACCGTGCGGGTGAAGGAGTATTTCTCTTAGGGGCTTTTCAGGACTCAGGTAAAGGGATAAATTAAGCTAGTATTTTATGAAAAGTATGTATAATATTATAACATTTGATTTCAAGGAAATAAATATATTTATATATTATTTATATTTGGGAAATATTACTGAAAATGATGGTATGTTAGATATATGAAAAACCTATTTCGTGTGGCATGAGTAGGAATTATAATGAAAAACTGTTTTCTGGGAATGTGTTAATGATATGGATTTTTATATAGGAAAACCGACGTATGGGCCGAGATTTTGAAATATTTGCTAGCGTATGGGGCGAATTATGTGTATGATTTGCCAGGGTATGAGCTGAATTATGTATATGATTTGCCGGCGCATGGGGCGAGCTATGGGTATGATTTACTAGTATACGGGCCAAACTATGGATGTGATTTGCCAGCGTACGAGCTGAGCTATGGATATGATTTGTCAGCGTACGGGCCGAGCTATGGTAAAATGTGAAATACCAGTGTACGGGCCAATGATTTTCATGATATACTTATATATGCAAAATGATATGATTGATTTGATAATTAATGATATGAAATATCCATATATCACAATTTCAGTATATGTTATATGATATCAAAACCTGGTTGGCTTGGTCTAGGCTAGCACTTGCACGGTACCATTGCTATGTGTCCTTGGTCATCATGATCATGATATTTGTGTTAACATCGCTATACAGAGTGGTGTGAGATTGGATGGTCGATGTAGTTTTTAAGAAGTGTGTGAGAGCCCTTGGTGTACAGAACAGGTATGGCAGACCCATTAGACTTACAGACTGTACTTTTGACTTGACAGTGGTAGACCAACCATTGTCAAGTCCCGCCTTCAGGCCACACAACCCAGTCATGTGGGGGTAATACATGACAACAACCACCTAACCTACCAGGAATGTTTTTGTATTATATTTTATGAGATAAAATATGGTTATGAAAATGCAGTATGTTTTGCCATGCTACGTTGATATATATATATATATATATATATATATATATGTTTTCCCAGATATGACATTACAATTTACTAAATATGTTTCTATTTGGTATATGTATAACACGGAATACTCATGTTGTCACACACCAGTATTAGTTTATTTCCCTTACTGAGAGGTGTCTCACCCCGAATTTCATAAATATTTTCAGGAGCCCTTGATAGGAGAGCAGGTAAAGCCCCGCTGTTCTAGTACGGTTGTGCTGCCCTTCAAGAAGGGTAAGTGCTTTCATAGGGCCGGATGTATTTTGTGGGATGGCCCTAAGATATCTTTTGGGTTGTGTACTGTGTGTCTCGTATTGTGATGGATGATTTTGTATTTATGATATTATGATTGCATGTTTCCTGCTGCTTAGGCTTCCGTTATGTGTTCTGATGTATCCCTGGTACCCACGGGTCCAGGTGGATTATGATCTGCTAAGTTTTGTGATGTTGATTTTATTATATCATTAAAAAAAAAGAATGAGGAAATTAAGCAGGTCGTCACAACTAGTTAAAGTTTTTAAAATTCCAATTCACCTCCCTCTTGGGATTACACCATTCCTTACACAAATCTCCTTGAATGAGCAGATATTTGATACAATATAAACCTCACACAAATCTCTTAAGTAATGAATCACTACAATATTAGTGAGCAAGAGAGATTTTGAGCACTTGAGATGATGAACTAAATTCAAAGTGCCTATGAATGATATTCAAAAGATGTTAATCACTAGGATCCATCATTAAACAAGTCTTTGGACTTTTATTTATAGGCAAATTGAGCTACTAGCTGTTCTATGGCCGTTGGGCTTATAAAATCATTATTTAAATTGAAAACTAATCGTTTATAGCCATTGGGTTCAGAATCCCGACACAAACCGTCGACGGATTCTCCAAACCGTTGATGGTTTCCCCCCAAACCGTCGAAGAACCTAGGCCAAATCATTGATGGTTTTGCCCTGTTTTTTTACAAACTTGATATTTTGATGCTTGATAATGGTTTTAACCCAATCGGGACCAAGTATATAATACTAAAATGATTTAAACTTGTCAATATTAAAATACATTTGTGTAAATGATATTTTTATAAAACTCTTTGTTTTGTCTTTGAAAACTCATGAGCACTAAACTTATGACTTAGTGATGTCCCATGTCTCTTACGAACTACTATGCATATGCAATTTTCTCAACTTTTGCTCAATAAACATGGGTGAAACAATACTACAAGAGTTACAATAAACACTACCTCAAACACTCCTCATTATACATATGTTTCTACATGTTCTTCATTGGATGTGCTTCTTGAGTTTTTCCGAGTGAGTGTCCTTTTGATCTTTCCTACTTGAGAGTCCACTCAATCTTTGCATTTGATCCATTACCTTCATGTCTTTGCCATTTGTACCTATGCTAACTTTGTAACACCCCAACCCCAAAGGATCTGAGATATTAACTTTTTACTATTGATTTACAGCAGAAGCAAATAAACTCAATTATTATTAAACCAGAGCTCTAATTATCTATATTACAATCATTTATTTCAAAAGAAGAAAAATTACACAAACATAAATATCTGAAATCATACTAATATTTCTAATCAATCTTTATTTTTCTAATCCCCACCTGCATGTTTGTTAAGCCTGATTTTCGACATGCCCTTCAAAGTTGTCTGAAATAAAAATATGATTGGAGTGAGATAATGCTCAGTAAGTAAATAAGATTATTATTAGTGTGTGGCCAAAATGAGCTTTTTAAAAATTTCATAAAACAATATTTAATACTATAACTTCAAAATTTCTTTTAGAATAAATATAAATTTAAAAATTTCTGCATAAAACTTTTGTCATCAATTACAACAGTAAAATTTTATAATCGTATACTATAACTATTAAATTAAACTTTTAACTTTAAAACTGTAAAAATATTTAATGATAAACATACATATACTTTTCCTTATACGTTTTCCTTAGATCGTTATTTAAGTACTAGAATGATCCTTTTCACATAAACTTTCACTTTTCCTTAAAATCACCAGTAACTTTGTACACGTAATTAAATATGTATAAACATATATTATAAAAATCACCCTTAGACTTGTTTGCCGTAAGTCATGTTTACCCCCATGACTGGGTTGTGCGGTCCGAAGACTGGACTTAGCTGGCTAGCCAACCAAACTAAATCAACGTACGTAAACTTTAAGTGAGATTTTCCTTATTAAGTTTTGGGCCGGAACCAGGTGTGCACTCAGGAGAAATTCACTAACATAAATAACCACTCTGTAAATAGTGTGGGTGCACTCTAATCCGTTTAAACTTTAAGCTGCGGTACCGAACATCTGTAACTTTGAACTTTCGTTGCCATAAGGGGTTTTAAAATCATCTTATTATAATTTATGCAATTTAAAATGATATCGTGAAAATCTCATCTTTACTTATATTTTCATAAAAAATGCAACGTAGTAATAAACTCATGCCACACAATTTTTGTGTTAAAAATATATATAATTTTATTTTTGAATAGAAAGAAATGTTGAAAATTTACCTGAGGGGATTAGAACATTTCTTAACCCAAAAATGGATGCAAGTATATTAAAAATAGAACTGGTATAATTAAATATGCGTAAAAATAAACTCATGGAAATTTTATGGAACTAATTAACATAACTGAAATTTACTTATAAAATAAATTCGGGTATAAATTTTAAATAAAAAAATTAATATAATCAAAATTTACTTACCTTCTTCTTTTATCTTGTACTACGAATACAAAACTATCTCTAAGAAATGAGATCGGAAAGAGTGGGTGAGTGAGAACTTACTCAAAAATTTTTTCTCTACCACAAATTCTTTCACTCACTAATATTTCTCTTCCTTGGAAAAATTGTTGTGAAAAATGAAGGTTGAGAGCTTCCTATTTATAGGAAAATTTTGGGAAAAAAATGGAATTTATAAAAGTGTGGAGAGATGAGTGAAATTATAATTTTTTTAAAATTAAAGAATGGGCAAGGGATGGGCAAGGTATGAGTTGAGTATGGGATGGGGATAGAGGCCATGTGGGAGTACTTGCCACCATTCTCATTAAATAAATTTTTAATTAATCACTTACCTAATTAATTAATCAATTAGTTAATTAATTATTTTATTATTTTTCTTAATCATTATTATCATTATTATTATCATTGTTATTACTTTTAAACTATTTTTAGTATTTATTTATTTTATTATTTATTTTTGAACAAGAATTAAATTTAAATTTTGAAAACTCATGTGAGCCCCACATGATCTTATGGGTCCCATACAACTTCGAGACTCAAATAGATCCTACTTAACTTCAATAATCCTCATACGATTTTATAAGCCCTACACAGTTTTGAGACTCGTGTAAACTTTCACACGGCTTCGGAACTCATGTGGGCCCCATACAGTCTTGTGGGCCCCGCATAGGATACTTATATTATTATTATTTTATCATATATTTCTATGAATTATGTTAGTCAAAATATTATTTTATGTACTTATTTACGTATATAAATAGTGTCTACTCTGTTTTATCCTATGAAATTCCATTTTGACTAGGCCGACTTCCAGGGAGCGACTGAACCGCAATGGTCTTTGAGCACTCGCTTAAACAAGGTCTTTCTTAGGCATCAAACATGGAATCAATGATCCTAATAAAGAAACACTTTCGTTTTAATACTAAATATTATTATTATTAATTTTTTTTTCTTGGGTTATTACAAACTTAATTTGTAAAGATAGGTTAACTTGGAACTACTAAATGGTTGATATCATCAAAATATATCAATTATGATTATGTAGCCACTAAGACTAACAATCTCCCCCTTTTTGATGATGTCGAACCTGTTGAGTGTTTACTAGATCTTTGCATTTGAACTTGTACATGTCATAACTTGATATGCAAAGATAAGTTTAACTTAGAATCACTAATGAGTTGTCATCATCAAAATATGACAATTAGGATTATGTAACCACCAAGGCTAACAAGAGGGATCTTTGTCCTATGCAAGATCTCCCAATATTTAAAGGTAAGGTAAATGACACACATAAAATGAAAAATTAGAAAAACACTTAATAAAGAATAAGTCCTCTTGGGGATTTTTGGGAGTTATGTCCGTGCATACCTTTGGGGATCCTGAGGTGAGGATAGTTTTTGTCTTTTGCAGAACTATCCAATATTGAAAGATTGATAATTAAATAAAGACTGGAAGAATGAAAGTCTTGATCAGTTGATTTCAAAGATAACCTTAGGTTAATTAGGTATTGTTAATTGGATGAGTATGTAGAGGGCGCTAATACTTTCCTGTCATATAATTGTACTCTCGAATCGTATCTGGTTGTGCAAACTTTGACTATTATTGACCCTAGATTAGTTTGGAGATCAATCAACTAGTAGTAATTAATTAGGTATTCTAACCTCACACAAGATAAAATAGGTTAGTGGCTCCAACTCTATTAGACGAGATCTCAAACCCATTTTCTCTTTAATTTGGGGATTGCCATTTAGTCAAGGCAATTTGAAGATTCTACCCCTTTCTTTCGGGAGGCGGCTCTTCGCGATGTTGCGACAAATATTATGAGATACTTAAATTCAACTCAACTTGAAAATGTTAAGTTTAAAATTCGACTTTGGCGCCATCACTCACAAAATTATTGAATTTGAGTTCGACTCAACTACAAGTTCTTAATATTTGAACTGATTAAATTCTATTTGATCATAAAATAATATAAAAATAATTTAGTGTATATATAACATAAAATATAAATATAGGATATATATATATATAATGTATAAGCTTTATAATATAAAAATAATAAAATTACAAAATTTTGATTAAATTACGGATTAAAAATTTAAATTCATTAGATTATTTGAATAGTTGGAGTTTGATTCATTTTTGAATAAAATAAAGAATAAAATCCAACAACACCTACTGAGTTTTCTACAAATGACATTCTACCTCTTCTGTTTTCAAAAACTAACAAATAACCTCCTTAAATTTAATTTTATTGACAAAATAAACCTTTCATTAGTTAAACGTTAGTCAATCGTTAAGTATATGCAAAAAAAATTAATTTTAACCATAATAAAATGATATTGTAAAATAATACTTGTTTAATAAATTAAATTGAAAAAATAGTCATATAATTTCTTGAAAACTAACTGGGTGACTCAAAGATCTAATTGATTTTCAAATTAATTAGTCGATCTAGTTTGACCATTTTGGATCAGCCAATCGACATCAACGTAACATGATAATTCTATGATTATTCAATATTTTTTAAAAAAATGAGAAATTAAAATTACTAACAAATTATAAAAGTATATAATAATTATAATACTATAAAATGTAATGGTTAAACACATCATAAAACAAATAGAACATAGTTTAATATTTTTAAATTTAAGTAACTTATCAAATATAGTGTTAAAAAAGATATATTAATATAAATTTAATTTTTTTTATAAATTAAAGCTATAAAATTGGATGCTGGTTTTTTTTTTTGTGTAAATATAAATGAATAAAAAAAACTTAAATTTATATTAATTGATTGATTATGTTTGAGACAATTCATTGACTTTTTCTAGTGTTATTTGAATTGTTATGCTATTAAATATGAAATCAACAATACTCAAAAAGTAAGTTACAATTAAACAAACCGACTAATTCAAGTTGATTTTTTAAATTATACTTTATTTTTTAAAGATATATTTAGTCATTTTATTTTCGTGAAATATATATTATAAATATTTTGTAACAATATAATTATTTAAGTGTTTTTAAAAATTATTATTTATTTATTATATTTTTATTTTAAAATAAAAATTTAATACCTTGTCATGCTTATGTCAATGATTGACGTTAGTTAGTCATCCTATATGACGGTGTGCCCACAGCTAATAAATTCCTTTATTATTTTTCATCACCTTTATTTCTCTCAAACAAGTTCAGAGTCTCCTTTTAATTAAACCGAGCTCAATGCGTTCTTCCTTCTAAAAATTCACTGTTTGCGTTAACTACCCGGAGCAGAGAACGTGCCTGTCACTGTCATATGAACAAAACCGTGTATTCTGCCGTCTCCGGTTACCACTCCATCTCCGTTTAAATTTCTCTCCAGACTCTCCATCTGCCGTTTGCCGACCTCGATTGTCAGAAACCTTACCTTCGCATTTCTTCCCCAAGAAAATTTCCATTTCAGTTCATCTCTGTTCTTCACTTTCAGTTTCTCGAGAAACAAACAGAGGACTGGCATTTTGTTTTCGCGGGAGAAATGGAGTCAAAAGCAGAAGAAGAGAAGAGCTGGGAAGAAGTTATCCGCAAGATGCTCCCCGCCGGCGCTCCATTACCAGATGAAGAACAACTCGACTTCTCAATCGCTGTAGAGTATGAGGGCCCTCCAGTCCCCTTCGACGTCCCCAAGATCGATCCCCTCGATCTTGACTCGCTCTCTGGCCGAACCCCTTCCCTCGTCTCTGCCTCGGAACCTGATTCGGTGATCCCCGTCGCTGTGCCGGTCGCTCCAAAGATCTCCAGGTTTGGTTGGGTCCAGAATTGTGGGTCTGGGAGAAACTTGCCGGGGCTAGTTAAGGGCCGCCCATCGCCAACATCTCAGTTTGAATCACGATATGGCAATGACGAAAACTTGGACTGTAGGAATGAAATAGGGGATGAAGTACTGAACTATGGGCAGTTGATTCATGATCCAAACTCGGTTTCGAAGGGAAAACCTGCTGAAGGACAACGTGCGGCAGTTGCGACACTCGATTACGAGGGTGAGTCTGAGAATGATAAGGATGGGTCATGTTTGCCATCCAATGTTGCGGATGTGGTGGCATTGCCGGTAGGCCCTTTGATTCGAGAGAGAGGAGCAAGAAAGAGACGAGTCTGTGGTAGGTGCGGAAAAGGGATCATATTGAAGGAGAGGGAAGCGTGTCTTGTGTGTGATGCAAGGTATTGTAGTAACTGCGTGCTTAAGGCAATGGGGTCAATGCCTGAAGGTCGCAAGTGCGTGAGCTGCATTGGGCAGCCAATAGATGAGTCAAAGCGGTCACGCTTGGGGAAGTGTTCGAGGATGTTGTCTAGGGTGTGTAGTCCTTTGGAGGTTGATCTGATAATGAAGGCGGAGAAGGAGTGTATGGCGAATCAGGTTCCACCGGAGCAGCTTGTTGTTAATGGGAGGCAACTGCAGCAGGAGGAATTGGCCGAAATTTTAGGCTGTTCAATCCCCCCTCAAAAATTGAAGCCTGGGAAGTACTGGTATGACAAGGATTCTGGACTTTGGGGAAAGGTTTGATCATAATATTTGCTCAATAATGGAAGATATTTCTCATTTTGTTTGTTGAATTTGTTTCATTAAGGTTTTTTCTTGTTGAGTTTTCTTGGATTGGATAACAGGAGGGTGAGAAACCGGGTATGATCATAAGTTCGAAATTGAATGTTGGGGGTAAGCTTCGATTTGATGCGAGTAATGGGAATACAAGAGTTTATATAAATGGTCGCGAGATCACAAAGATAGAGCTTAGAGTATTGAAGGTAAAACATGACCTCTGTAAATACATTTCTCAAGTTGAATGTAAGACATGCATCTACATAAATACGTTCTCAATACATTTTCAACCTCCATTCTTATTAATTGAATTGGTAGAAATATTCACCTCCACCTCAATGAATGTTATCCCTACATATTTGCATATTTTACACTCAGTAGAAATTCTTATCTCAATGAATGTTAAATGCTGACATTTTTGTAGATTTGAGTTGTTTTCTTCTTTATCGATATTCATTCATTATATTTATATCCATATCTCTTGAATGATATCATGCCTCTTCATTGAGCCCTGGCCCGCTTTATTTTTTGGCTTCCTTTTGTCCCTGCAGTGGCTTCCAGCTGAATTATGTTATCGCTATAGCATTATTGGACCCTAATGCATGGGGTCATCATGGTCAAGGCCAGATCTATTGCTAATTTAGTTATAATTTCTTAAGGATGTTTCAATTTCTAAAACTATATACCTTCTGCTCTTATCACTCATCCATGGCAACATTCTTATCTTTACTGCACCAATTTTATGGACATGTTGTTAGCATGTGGCTGTTGTATTGCATATTACATAATTTTTCTCTTAATTTGATTTGTATGATTTCTTTGGTATGAATACTAAATTCATAAGCATCCCATTGACGGAATAAATAGAATAAACTTTTTTGTTTAAACAAGCATGGTAACAAGAACTCTGCCTATGCTGCATTTCATGTCTTACTTCTTTCCACATGGGGCCTGTCCCAAGCCCGGGTAAAGGGGGAGGATTGAGTTAGGTATCTAACTACTAGCATCATAAAACTTGTCAATTCTTTATGAAATGAATCGTTGTTGATTATTGTTTGGGGGGGGGGGGGGGAGGGGGAATAGGCAAGAACGGGCTAGATCATCGCATCGGCGTGTTGTGTCAGTGCTTAGGTATGGTGTAAAATATGTGAAGGTTCCTGCATTATTCTTGATGTGGGTGGCTGAAGAAGCTAGTTCAATAGATTTGGGTTAGATTAGTGACTTGGAATCTTGGGGGCACTCGTAAAACTATGGAGGTACTTGACACAATGATTAGAAGAAACACGAACATAATTAGCCTTCAAGAAACCAAGTAGATAGGGGTAAAAGCTAGAGAAACTGAAAAATGAAAAACAGAAGAATAAGGTAGGAATAATTATAGACAAAGATTAAAAGATGGTGTTGTAGATGTTAAAAGAGGGGGAGATAGAATCATAAAAAATCATGATAGTTCTTACGACAAGGGATAATAAATGTTGTGAGTATGTATGCTATTGAAATAGGCTTCGGTGGAAAATTTAAATGGCTTGGAAAGATATGGATAATAGGGAGTAAGAAAATATTTATAGTGGAAAAGACAATAAAGGTTACGAGAGGATACATGGAGGACATGGATATGGAGATAAAATGTGGTTTTTGTATGATCTTAGAATTTTCTATGTCATATGATCTTATAACAATGAATAATTATTTTAATAAGAGAAGGCCACTTATATTCTTCAACAGTGGACAAAGTAAAAGTCAAATGGATTTTTCTTAACTATGAGAATGGATTGTTTATCACGTAAGAATTGTAAAGTTATTCTTGGTGAAAGTTGACTACACAATATAAGAGTATTATTGCTAATGCATGCATTAAAATTTGTTAACTTACTATGATATGAATCCTTACCAATTATTCATTGGGCATCCCTTATGAGCTTGTTGCACTCTTACAGGCCGGGTGTAGCAAAAAGTGGGCGAGGTTGGGCTAGTTGTCACCTTGAAGTCACGCCGTGTCGGTGCCTAGGCATGGTTGCAAATATGTGAGATTCCCAAATCATTTTGGATATGGGCTGGTAAATAAGGTAGTTCAAGATACTATGATTAGATTAGCAACTTGGAAATATAGGGACACTTACAGGTAAAAGCATGGGGATAGTAGACATAATGATTAGAAGTAAAATTAATCTAATTTGCCTTCAAGAAACAAAGTGGGCAGGGGAGAAAACTAGAGAAATTTAAAAATCAGCATTCTAACTTTGGTGCATTGGGGAAAAAAAAAAAAAAAAAAGAACGGGGTAGGAATCATTGTTGATAAACTTAAAAGGTAATGTTGTAGATCTCAAAAGGGAATAAAATTGTAAAAATCAAGATTGTCTTAGGCCAAGAGATAATAAATGTCATTAGTGCTTATGCTCTTCAAGTAGGCTTAGTAGAAAACCTTAAGAGACAATTTTGGAAAGATATGAACATTATTGTACAAGGGATATCGAGGATTGAGAAAATATTTATAGGTCCAAATTTGAATGATTTACATTGGAAGGGGTAATAAAGGTTATGAGAGGATACATGGAGGATATAGATATGGAGATAAAAATAAGTTTGGGATATGATTCTAGACTTCGCCATGTTATATTATTTTATTACAATGAATACTTGCTTTAAGAAGAGAGAAAAACACTTAATAACTTTCAAAAGTGGACAAAATGAAAGTCAAGTAGATTATTTCTTAACAAGGAGGGTAGATTGTTTATCATGTAAAGATTGTAAAGTTATCCTAGGTGAAAACTTTACTACACAACATTGAGTTTTTGTGTTAGATATATGTATTAAAAAATGGAAGAGAAAAAATAATATAGATTAGTGTAAGAGACCTAGGTGGTGCCGTGGTGGAAC
The DNA here is from genome assembly GCF_029873635.1 of Malania oleifera. Classification (NCBI taxonomy): domain Eukaryota; kingdom Viridiplantae; phylum Streptophyta; class Magnoliopsida; order Santalales; family Ximeniaceae; genus Malania; species Malania oleifera. The sequence goes on along the minus strand of NC_080422.1, from coordinate 54,447,447 downwards.
CTAAAGGGAGAAAATATAATAAAATTTAAAGATAAATGATCAAGGATGTGATTGGACAATAGAGGATGGTGTAGATAGAAACACTCTTTAGAATAGGATAGCTAGCTTTATTTAAAAAATAGCAAAATTAATTTTAGGTGAATCAAGAGGAAGATTCTCGGATAGCAAAGAAAGTTGGTGGGATCAAGATGTCCAAAAAACTGTAGAGACAAAACCAATTCAGTATAAAACATCACAACAATGTAGAAATATGGAAAACTTTTCAAAAGTATAAAGAGGCGAGAAAAGATGCAAAAAAGGTCATCGGTGAAACTAAACATAGATCATTTAATAATTTATATTTTAGATTAGATACAAAAGAAGGGGAAATAGGCATCTTTAAACTTGCTAGAGTTAGAGAAAGAAAGAGTAAGGACTTTGGTCATGCAAAATATATAAAAAATGAGGATGATATTATCTTGGTTAAGGTAGAATACTTTAGTAAGCTTTTTAATAAAAATCAAGTAGAAGGCTTAAACTTAGAATTGAAAAATAAGGAAAAGGTTAAAAATATGAGATTTATTTGTGAAATTAGAGTTAATGAAGTTCAACTTGCATTAAAAAAGATGAAAAATGGAAAAGTTACAAGACCAAATTACATCTCAATTGAAGTTTGAAATTGCTTAGGTGATAACGGATTTATATGGTTAACTAATTTATTTAACACAATTATAAAAACTAAGAAAATGCTAGACAAGTAGAAGAGCACTTTAACACCGATATACAAAAATAAAGGAGATATTCAAAATTGTAATAACTATCGTGGAGTTAAACTTATTAGTCATATAATGAAACTGTGGGAAAGGATAGTTGAACAAAGATTAAGGTTAGAAACTAAGGTCTCAAAAAATCAATTTGTTTTATGCCTAGGAAATCTACTACAGAAGCTATATATCTTTTAAGAAGATTAATGAAAAAGTTTAGGAAAAAGAACAGGGACTTGCATATGGTATTTATTGACTTGTGAAAATGTATGATAGGGTACCTAGGGAAGTTCAATGGTGGGTTTTAGAAAAAGAAAAAGAGGTGTATGTAGTAGTTATATTGATGTCATTAAGGATGTGTACAATGGAGTAATGACTAGCGTTAGGACTACAAGTGGAGAGACTAGGAAACTTCCAATCACAATAGGTGTACATCAAGGATCTGCTTTGAGTCCTTATTTTTGCTTTAGGGATGGACGAACTTATTAGGAGTATCCATAATGAGGTTCCATGGAGTATGTTGTTTGCAGATGATTTTGTCTTGATTGATGAAACTAGGGGTAGAGTAGAATTTAAGTTAGAATTATGGAGAGAAGCTTTAGAATCTAGAGGCTTTAGGATAAGTAGAAATTATATTGATGTCATTAAGGATGTGTATGATGGAGTAATGACTAGCGTTAGGACTACAAATAGAAACATATTAATCAATAGTTTTTTAATGCAACTATGCATAATTTAAAAGTTAAAATAATAAGAAATTGTATTTGATTTACACTTACCAGCAGCGTGCAAATCTTGGTGCTATTGAAAACTCCACCTGTTGTCAATAATTTTCCATTAGTCTTTGTAAAACCATCAATCTTTCTGAATGACCAACTTCGCCCTATCAATTGCCTCGTATATGAAACCCATGGTTGATTTTTTATCACCATCAACCAATTTAAGAACTTTCACTAAGGGTTCTTGTACTTTATTTATATCAGAGGCCTTTTACCAAAACTCTTTGCCTAAGATAATCTTCTTTGAATCATATGTTGGGCCTGATTTTGCCATCCCAAACCTTAAGCTTTTCCAAGCATCAGATGTAAACATTTCCCTTAATGCTTCTTTATGCCTAACAATAGTCTCCAAAGTAATGAAGTTGGTGGCAAATCGAGTGATGGCAGAGCGAAGTAACTCTCTATTATTTGTGAATTTCTTCATGAAATTCATTGTCCATGTGTGGTTGTAAATAAAGGAGGTTATTATTCTTGCATCTTCTAAGACCTTCTTCACGTTACTTTTCTTACCAATATCTTCAAGAATAAGGTCTATGCAATGAGCTGCACATGCTGTCCAATAGAGATTGAGCCTTTTCTGCATTAATAATTTTCCTCCTGCCTTCATTACAGCTTCATTATCAGTCACAACTTGGACAACATTCACCTCTCCAATCTCTTCAACCATCTCGTCCATTAATCTGAAATGAAATTATAGATTCAATAATTACTACTATTTAATTAAAAATGTGTAAGTTCATAATACTATTTGCATATACAATTAAAATTAGAAAATTACCTGAAATAATATTCAGCTGTTCTGCTTGACACATCTGAGGTATCAACTGATTTATGAAACACGGTGCCTCTATCGCAATACACTAAAAAGTTTATAATGTGTTTTCTAGTTGGTCCTGACCAACCATCACACATAAGGGTTACACCTCTCTCCTTCCAAATTCCAGCAAAAGAAGCTATATAATTTTTCATTTCTTGATACTCTTGCTCCAAATAAATTTCAGATATCTCATAGGGTGATGGACCCTTCACCCCCTTTCCAACCTCTGCAGTAATATCAAGCATAGATTGCATAAATGGAGAGTCAGCTACATTCGCTGGAATCCGATTATAAATTAGGAATTTTTCAACTGCTTTTCCTAATTTACTTCTTAAACCTTTCAGTAACTTAGTATTGATTTTTGGTTGTTTTGCACTCTTGCTTCTTTCTAAAATAGGATCCATTGCCTTTAGTCTAACTTCAAGGGCATCAGGATTGATCCATTGTCATCCACTACCTCCAGCTTCTCGACTACTATAAGATCGAGCTCTTGCTTTACTGAAACCACTGGTAGCACCACTGCCAGAGCCACCTCTCTCTTCATAAATATTACCTCCTCCAGTTGTTTTTGCTCGAAATCTTTGTCTCTCTTCCCATTGTTGTTGTGATCGTATGTTTTCTTGTTGAGCAAATCTCATACTTTCTTCTTCCAAGTCTTCTTCTTCGCTCAAATTCTCAAAATCTCCTCTAATTTGGGCTTCTGCTTCTTCTTGCCTTTTTTGTTTATCTCTTTTCTTCTTAGCATACTGTTGTAGATGTTTCATCATTTGTTCTCTTACTTGTGTGGTCACATTTGAGCATCCAGTTACTTTACCCTTTTTATATGCCAAGTGTTGTTTCAAGCGTGTAATGCCTCCATTAATTATTTTCCCATATAACTTACACATAATAGCATGTCTATTACCTTCCATCGCAGTACCAAAATGCCATCCAATATCCTCACTTGGAAGTTCTCATGTTTTCTATCACGTGACATCTTGATAGACTTAATTTGATGATCTCCACACAAAACATAGAGAAAATACAAAGTTACAACCTTTCTAGAAAAATGATAGGTATAATATAATTAGTAATTTAGTAAATATAAAATAGTAAGTACTAAATAGTCCTGCTAATTTTAAATACTTATTTCGTAAAAATAAAATATAACATTTGATTAAAAATAATAAGTAATGTTTATTTAAAATATTTAAATAAACAAAATTATAAAATATTAGATATTTTATTACAAAAAAATATATTCCTTTATCTTTAAAAAGATATTTTCATTATTTGTTATAACTTTATTTTATTTTCATTTATAACTATAAAAAATTAACATTGTAATTTTAAAGGTGAAAAAGACTTTTGTTCTACTTTCATATACATCACTAATAGAGATCCATACAATACAAATTGACTATTTAACTTTTTAAGCATTTTCTCAGTATATGGAATAAAATAAAATTTTTTCTACAAATTCTAGTAGTTAGAATTATTTTATGTATTAACTATTAGGTTAAAATTTTGTTTATTAAGTTATCAATTTTTACTTTATTTGATAACTAAAAACAAAAAATAGATCATGTAAAGATCTATTTTACCTAATTTTAAAATGATGTTTTAAAACTTAAAAAATATTAATAAAAGGAAATATGTGATGGAACTAGATTTTCATAATTACCTTTCAAAAAAAATAAGACAATTAAAATATTCATAAATTAAGAAAATTTTATTTTACATATGATTATTATTGATTTCTAATTTTTTACTCTATTAAATTAATTTTTTTTTTTAATTCAATTTAACATCCATAATTTACAACACAATATAATTAAAAAAAAAAAAAACATAATGAAAAGTTTAAGTGCAGTGGGTGTTGACTGATTGCATCTAAAGCTTATCTCATACGCTGATACGCTGGCTGGACAGTGGAGGAGAATGCAGTAGAGAGTCTGAGACTGAGAGAGGACTCAGAGGAGCCTTGAAGCCTCGAAGGAGTCGAAGCACGAACAGCCGATGGCTCAAAGTTCCGAAGCCGAAATTGAAGGGCTGGCTGGTGGTGAGTGGCGACGATTGGCGGAGGGAGCTGCTGAAGGGCTATCGGCGACTCACAAGAGCGGTGGAGCTGCTGCAGAGCTGTCGCCGGTGACTCGCCAAGCTGCTGCAAGTCTGCAACTCTTGCAAGGCTGCGAAGATGAGTAGATCTGCTCACTCTCAGGCTTCGAAGAAGTCCTTCTTATTTAGCTCCGGCCAACAAAATTTCAAGGTAAGTTTTTTACTCTGCTCTTTGAATGCTAGACTTAGATTGAATGGCAGATGGGTGGTTGAGAGAGGGGAAAAGCAGCGGAAAGCCTGCTTTAGGGATTCAAAATACTGCGAGCTGTCGGCCATGTAACGGACCGTTACGAAGTGTAACGTTGGGTTACGGCCGTTACAGCTGTGAATTTTTTACGAACCAGAATATCTGCCTGTATCGGTTTCGGAGCCTTCAATTTCCGTTACGTATCGGCCGTTACGCTATGTAACGGCCGTTATTTAAAACCATGACTACAAGTGGAGAGACTAGGAAACTTCCAATCACAATAGGTGTACATCAAGGATTTGCTTTGAGCCCTTATTTTTGCTTTAGGGATGGATGAACTTGTTAGGAGTATCCAAAATGAGGTTCCATGGAGTATGTTGTTTGTAGATGATTTTGTCTTGATTGATGAAACTAGGGGTTTAAGTGAGAATTATGGAGAGAAGCTTTAGAATCTAGAGGCTTTAGGATAAGTAGAAATAAGACAAAATATATGAAATGTTATTTCAGTCATAGTAGGAGGAATATTGAAGAAAAGGTTAAACTTGATGGTGAAGAAATCAATAGCACTAGTAGATTTTGATACCTCCGATCTATTATTCAAGTTGAAGGATAAATTAAAGAAGATATAATGCATAGAATTAAAGCGGGGTTGGGTAAAATGGAGAAGTGTTTTTAGCATGTTGTGTGATCACATAATACTCATAACATTAGAAGGGAAGTTATATAAGATGGTTGTAAGACTAGCGATGCTAGCGATGCTATGTGGATTAGAATGCTGTGCTCCTAAGAAACATCACCTCCAAAAAGTAAAAGTTGTCGAGATGAGAATTCTAAGATGGATTAGTGGTTATAATGTTAAAAGACAAATTAAAGAATGGACATATTCACAGTAAGTTAGGCATAGTCCTGTATAAGATAGGATAATGGAGGGACGATTTAGATGGTTTGTGCACTTGCAATGTAGGCCATAGTGTGCTAGTGAGGGACAATGAGTTAGTTACTGTGAGGGGCAATAGAATGTTAGAGGTAGATCTAAAATAACTTGGAATAATATAGTAAGGAATAAGGATTTAATAGTCCTAAATTTGTTGAAGGAAATTGCCCATGATCACGTAAATTGGTGGAAAAAGATTGATGTAGCTGACCCCACCGAGTGGGACTTAAGGCTTGGTTTGTTGTTGTTGTATATGCATTAAAAAATGACAGATAAAGGGTAACATAGATCAAGAGAAGCAGGTTGTGCAATCTAAGGGAGAAAACATAACAAAAATTAAAGAAAAAATGATTTAAGACAATGACTAGACAATAGGAGATAACATAGACACAAATACTCATTGAAATCAGATGGCTAGTTCTATTAAATAGATAGTAGAAGAGGTTTTAGGTGAATCTAAAGGAAGATGCTTGACTAACAGGGATGGTGGTGGGATTAAGATGTCAAAAAAGTTGTTTAATGAAAAGATGGAAAACTTATTTTGATAATCTATATGGTGAAAATCAAGTAGAAGGCTTGAACTTTGAATTGACAAATGAGGAATAGGCTAAAAATTTGAGTTTTATCTGCAATACTAGAGTCAATGATGTTAAGTTTGCATTGAAAAAGACGAGAAATAGAAAAGTGATTGGATGACATCCCAATTGAAGTATGGAAATGCCTAGGTGATGATGAAATTATATGGTTAACTAATTTATTTAGGGTGAAATTGATCAACACTGCTTGAATTTTTTGAATATGACACTCACCTCTTGAGTTTCTAGAAACTACGAGAAAAAACCCCTTAGATTTAATTTTATGGATGAAAAAAATCTTCCTTTAGTCAATCGTTAGTCAACAGTTAAGTCTACATTAAAAAAAAAAACAAATTCTACCCTCAATAAAATGACAATTTTACCCTTTTCATTCAATCATGATAAGATAAATTAAGAAAATGACATCAATGTAATAAATTATGTTGTGAAATTTGGTCAGTTAGGTACAATGTTTTGAAAATTGAATTAGTAAGTTAATCAGATACCCAACTAGTTCTCGAATTGACTTGTCCAATTGGTCTGATTGGTTTGGGTCAACTAATTGACATACGCATGACAAGATAATATTATTATTTCAAAAAATTTTAAAATTATATGAAAATAAAAGTAAATAAAAAATGCTAATAAATTAGAAAAGTGCTTAAATATATAACGTCCCAAAATTCATGCAAATTAAATGAATAAATACATATTAAAAGCAAATGCAATATGATTTATACTTATCAAACATAGTGTTGGAAAAAGTGTAAATTAAAAATTTAAAGTTCATACTACATAAATTGAAATAATAAAATCAATTGTTAGTCCTTTTGTGTCTAAAATGTAAATGATAAATGGATATAAAAAAAAATAATCAATTTGTATTAATTGATTTACCCTAGTTTGAATGTGTTTGTCCAAATTGGCAGGCTTGCTAGTTTTTCCTAATTTTATTGAGGTTGTGGTGTTATAAAATATGACATTCTCCCCGACCTAGAGACAAAGTTAGTTCCCAATTGGAATCAACCGATCCAAACCAATTTATAATAAGATCATAGCATGTGTTGCCCTTTGACTGACATTTGATTTACATTTCTAAGAATTCAAAGTTATTTACCACGTTCTTGAAATTGTATAATACCGCTTATTTTATGGTCAACAAATTTCTTGAAAAATACCAATTAGAGTATAAATCTTTGAATTGTGGCATTAATATTGTTATATAGTATAAATTCATGAATTAACATTCAACTTTGTAATTTTAATTTATGAAGTGTGAATTTTGAAATTTAAGTTTATGGTTTTTAACACTGTTTACTATGCTACTTAAATTTAAAAATACTTAACTATGTTTTTTTTTTTTTTATGATGTGTTAGTCATTTAGTTTGTAAGAAAATTGCATATGACAAACACTTTGTAGTGTTATGATTTCTAGGTATTTTTATGATTCATTAGTAACTTTTTAATTTTTCATATATATTTTTTTAAAAAAATTTGAAATAATAATAGAGCTATGTTGTCATGCTGATGTTAATTGGTTGAGCCAATCAACTCTAGAACTGATTGGATCTCCGATTCACTTTGTGTGTGTGTTTGAATGGGGACCCTGAATCCCAAAAGTGTGTTTCCCTGGCAGGCACTTGTGTAGCTGAACGATATACTATAACCGTCTTAGAGGAAGAATATTTAAGCTTCTTAATGAATTCTAAAATAATAAAGAGATGGCTGTTGTGGATTTCAGTTTAGCAAATAAGACAATTTCTAGGCACAACATCAACTTAATCCTCAAATCAATCTTTCTACTAGTCTCTCACGCCTTTAGCAGCGATGGAGGTATTGGTAGGCACCGCAGGGTCGACTCCTCAAAACCCAAGCTTCCAAATCTTCAAACCCTAGCTGGTCTTGATCTGAGCTCTAGAGAGAAATCTTCTCAAAGATAAAATGCTAAAAAACCCTCTTGGAAAAGTGGCTGAAGACAACTATTTATACTAGGCCTGAGGCTTCCAAGAGAAGCCAACTCCTATTTTGCACATTACCCCTCTAAAAGCCACTTATCTTCTAAAGCCCCACTAAAAATAACTACAATCACAAAAATACCCCGGAATATTACAAAATGACCCCCCAAAGCTAATTTGATCAAAATGAATCCCAAAGTTCAGAAATTACAAAAATACCCCTAGCACCCAAAAATAGCATCACGTGATAGAAGCAGAAAATTAAATAAATTCTGCTGATTGCATCATTCCCCTCTTCTTAGAAAGGACTTGCCTCCATTCGAGTTAACATCTTGGCTGCCTGGAACATGGCAGCGTCAATCTTCATGAATTCCTCCTCACTAATCCATGAATTCTCATAATCAGGCATGCCAGCCCATTTTACTAAGAATCTAAAATAAATTCCAGCCCTAGTCTTCACCTTTTGCAGATGTATGACAGCCTCAATTTTTTTTGCGTTGCTAGAAGTGACTTTGGTGGAGTTCTTGCACTCAACACTTCATATATCACCATGAAATGGGTGCAAATCAGCCACATTAAAGATTGATGATATATCCAAGCCATGAGGGAGTTCAACTTCATAGGCATTTTCACCAAATTTGCACCGAACTTTGCATGGTCCAATCTTTTAACATTTCAACTTGTCGTAAGAACCTGCTAGAAATCTCTTTTTCTGAATGAAAACCGTTACCCAATCACCAACCTGATACTCCTTGAACCTCTTATGTAGGTTAGCAAATTCCTTATAGAGTTGGTTCACACATCTTGGCATCATTCAGCATATTCTCCCATTTGCTTATCTAGGACTTTTGGTGGCCAGGCTTTCCTTTCCACATGACTACAAATTTGAAGTGATTATCATTTTTTTATATTTCCTGCACCTTGATTGCCCTTTTGGCCACATCTTCTCCTTTGCAATTTACCATTATTGAAATTTTCTTAGTTTGAGTTCATCTCTATGACTGCAGTTCATAGCCCAAGTCCGCAATTTATACTTTCCAAATTTGCAATGTCGATCAGCAGATTCTTTTTGGCTCACGTGTGTAGATTTCCCTTGAGTTACATCCTCCACATTTCCAGCATTCTTGGATTCCAAAACATGTTTTTGTTGCTGTCGTACTCAACTTGATTTCAGTAGAAGCAACTACTTTATCAGTTTCTTGTAGAATATGCTGATCATCAATAGCCTCATTATTGCGGCAATCATTCATGGGAATGGGGTCAATGTTAGTGACACATTTTCTTTTATTATAAGATCACTCATATCTTTAGGGTGAGTAAATCTACCAAGAGCTTCATGTGCTACAACTTGATTTTCAATTGAGGGTATGTCTGGAAATTCCAGCAAGCCCTTCTCATTTTGAGTGACATGTTGGATTGTTTTATCAAAACTAATGGCCTGCATTTCATCTTCCTTTTTTTTGACGTCAACATCTTTCATGGTTTTTAAAACTAGCTTCTTTTTCTTGTCACCATTTCTCACAAAAATGATTAAGTATTCTTGATACCATCATGGATTGTGCCTTTGTCATATTGCCAAGGCCACCCAAGAAGAATATGACAATCATCCATGCGAGCCACATCACAATTAATATTTTCTTTAATGAAACCAATTGAGAAATTAACGAGGCATCTTGAAGAGACGATTACCTCATTTTTGCTGTTGAACCATAGAGTCCGGTAGGGCTGTGGCTGTCTTTCATTTTTTTAAATCCCAGCTTGTCTACCATCTCTTGAGAAACCTGATTCTCACTGCTCCCACTATCATTACCAAGTTGCAAAGCTTTCCACCACCTGTACATTTAGTTACACAGCCAATTGTCATTGCTGTTTGGAGGGGAAAGTAATGACCTTTGAATGACTAAAGCCTCACCAAAGACATCACCTTCAATCCTTTCATCCATCACATCCGTTTTAGCTTGCAGTTGCTGCTCGTGGTCCTCAAGTATTGTAGAATTCTCTACACCATCTGTCTCTGGATCCGCAGCAAGATTAACTCTGACTTCAGCCTTTCTGGACACTCAATGGACTTGTGCCCAAGTTTGAAGCATCTCTAGCATTCACCACTATTTTCCGTGGTTTACTTGGGCTATCTTCCCACTATTTTTGCTGTTTGGTTGGTTAGCATGTGCAGGGACCACTGTCTGACCACTTCTAGTGCTGCCACCCACCTTCCAAGTTGATGCACCACTGCTGCGTTCTGTCCTGAGCTTTTTAGGCATGTTGCCGGTAAGTTGTGACTCAACATTTAGTGCAAGCTGATAGGCATCGCTAACCTTATGAGGGCACTGCAAGCTTACTTGGTCTTATATGGTAATTTTTAGATCATTCACATAGCTACCAACCATTTGAGCGTCAGTTTCACCAAGATTGCACCTCAATGAAAGCCTATGAAATTCCTGGGTGTATTTTTTTGACTGACTTGCGATGCTGGCTCAGGTTTTTAATCCTTTGGTACAAGGTTTGCTCATAATCCTGAGGTAGGAATTGAGCCTTCAGCATCTTTTCATCTTATCCCATCTTCTGACTTTCCTTTTCCCCCTGTTCTCACATTCATTTTGATAATGTTTCCACCAAGTAGAAGCAGGTCCCCTGAGCTTTGCTTCCCACAAGCTTGACTCTCCTTTCTTTCTGCACATCTTTCTATTCAAAATAACTCTCAATGCTATCAATCCAGTCCAAGAATTCTTTGGCTTCCACATCACCAACAAATTTTGGAATATTTACTTGTACACTGCACACTTTGGAATTTTGTCGAGCATGTACAAAGCGATCTTCCCATCTTGGAGGCCTTTCATTTTGTCGTGCCGGCCTTTCATTTTCTGAACTCCTATCATCAATACAGCTGTCAATTTCAGCGTCAGAGTGCTCATTAATTTCATTTCTTTCTCCTCTTAACAAAATAATATTCATTATCACCATCATTTCAACCGCCTCAATTACCCATAGATTGTATAACAAGCTGATTAAGTATTCTAACTTGTTTCTGCAGCTCCTCAAACATCTCGACAGTCATGTATCTGCCTCTGTGGTCCCTAGATCCTCTTCCACCCCATGAACCCACAGGATTGAACTTGCTCTGATACTAATTTAATGCAAACAGGTGTAGAGATATACCAAGAAATTCAGAAATAAAGACTAAGATTTCAGGATAACGTTTTAGCAACCTTCTTTGACTCAAGTAACTTACTGAATCTATAAAATAATAAAGAGATGGTTGCTGTGTGTATTTCAGTTCAGAAAATAAGACAATATCTAGGCACGACAACAACTTAATCATCAAACCAGAACCTGTTTTGGCACTGTTTCAGAACTGTAACAGCGGCTTTCTACTAGCCCCTCATGCCTTTAGCAGCAACAGAGGGATTGGTAGGCAACGCAGGGCCGACTCCTCAAAACCCAAGCCTCCAAATCTTCAAACCCTAGCTGGTCTTGAGCTGAGCTCTGGAGAGTAGTCTTCTCAAGGATAAAATGCCAAACAACCCTCCTAGAAAAGTGGCTGAAGACTACGATTCATATTAGGCCCAAAGCTTTTAAGAGAAGCCAACTCCTATTTTGCATGTTACCCCCTCTAAAAGCCACTTATCTTATAAAGTCCCACAAAAAATAACTACAATTACAAAAATACCCCTGAATAAAATGACCCCAAAGCTAATTTGACCAAAATGAATCCCAAAGCAACAACAAAAATACGCCTAGCACCCAAAAATAGCTGCACTTGATAGAAGGAGAAAATTAAATAAATATTGCTGATTGCATTAGTATGTCATCTGCATTTCTCTCCCACTAGCCCTTGGGTTATCAACTCTGCCGCCACTGACCATATGATAGTAACCAACTTCTTTTCTGTCCTCAAGTATCTTGAAAATATACCTCAAGTTACCCTTAGTGATGGTTTCACCACTACAATTAAGGGGATAGGAACAGTAAACCCTGCTCCCTCCATCTGTATATGTCATCTGCATTTCTCTCCCACTAGCCCTTGGGTTATCAACTCTGCCGCCACTGACCATATGATAGTAACCAACTTCTTTTCTGTGCTCAAGTATCTTGAAAATATACCTCAAGTTACCCTTAGTGATGGTTTCACTACTACAATTAAGGGGATTGGAACAGTAAACCCTACTCCCTCCATCTGTATTTTTGCTGTTTTGTACATTCCTAAATCCAAAATTCCAATCTTATGTTAGTTAATAAGCTTACCAAGTTACTAAATTGTTTTGTAACCTTCTTTCCTAATTTTATGGTTATTTAGAATCTAAAGATGAGGAAGACATTTAGTACATGATGTGAGGCTAGTGGACTTTACTACTTTGAGTGGCTATCTCCTCCTATTGCTTGCACAACGCTGCTACAACACTTCAAATGCATTGTCTCCTTGGTCATCTGTCCTTGGACTAGTTGAAACAGCTAGTTCCTACCTCAAGTTCTATGTCAAATATTAAGTGTGAGTCTTGTCAATTAGGAAAACACCATTGTATTCCCTTTGCTCCCTGGGTCAACAAATGGGTGGTTATTCCTTTTATGTTGGTCCATTCCAATGTTGGGGTCCTAGTTATGTCACGTCAAGATTGGGGTTTCCTTACTTTGTTGCATTTGTCAATGACTTCCCGGATGACTTGGTTATAATAAAATATTGTTATGAGTTGTTTAATGCCTTTTGTGCCTTCTATTCTCAAATACACTTTGTTTGATATTAAAATTATGATACTTTGTAGTGATAATGCTAGGAGTACCCCAGTAACCAATTCACTACCTATATGACTAATTTTGGTATAATCCATCAGTCATCTTGTGTCCATACTTCACAAAAAAATGAAGTTGCAAAGAGGAAAAACAAACATATTCTTGAAGTCACATGGGTCTTCTCAATTGGAGGATCCCCTGTATGGATAATACATATTCCAGTTGACCGAGCCTAATTCTAATTGTTTTGTTCCAAAGCAAAGATATCCACGGGGGCGGTTTGTCCTATTCACATATTCAGGACCAAGAGTACTTGGATTCTCTTTCGGATAGGCCCTGAAAGGAGAAGGAAGGCTGGAACACCAATAGGCGTCTATTATTGAATTCACCTGTACCCTATTGTATCAAATGAATGTCCTTTGGAGTGTTGCTGTGTTCACTGCCTGCTCTCTCACCAATAAAATCATCCTCTGTCCTTGCTAGTAAAATCCCATATTTAATTATCTTCTCTAAGGCTCCTTTTTCGTCCCTCCTCGTACATTTGTTTGTGTCCTTTGTCCATCAGTTAACTCCAAGAACATATAAGTTAGACCCCTGTGCATTCAAATGTATTTTTTTAGGCTATCCCTATACTCAAAAGGGATATTGATGTTGCAACCCTACTTTACATTGATTCTTTGTTTCCACTAATGTCACTTTTTTGAGTCTACACCATACTACTTTGATTCCTTAGGTTTTGTTGACCTTGATGAGTCCCTTCTTTTGCCTTGCCTTCTAGATCCTAACCTATTATTTGTGCCCAATCCTCCTACATCTTCTTCCAGTTTGAGTCTTTCTCATCACTTGGATATTCCCAAGTTGTAGGTATACACATAGCGACTCAAGGAAGGAGAGCCTCCTCTAGCTTCTACTTGTGTGCTTCTAGTTCTCTTGTCAGATGATCCTATTTCCCATGATATTGATCCTCCTATAGCTGTTTGGAAAGGTAAACACACTTGTATGCAATGTCCAATCTCTAATTTTGTTTGTTATGATTTCTTGTCACCCTCATATTACTTACTGTTTTTCTAGAACTTTGTCTTCTGTTACTCTTCCAACACTTATTTCTGAAGCCTTATCCCATTCTAGGTGGAGAACAGCAATGGTTGAATAGGTGTGTGCTCTACATGATAGTGATACTTGGGATTTGGTGCCTTTTCCTCTTGATAAGTCTACTGTTGGTTGTTGCAGTGTGTACGATGTGAAAAATCTTGGTGGTTTTGTGCTCATTTGAAGGTCCACCTTATTGCTAAGGGATATTACTTAGGTGTATGTTTTGGATTATTTAAACATATTCTCCTTAGTCCATAAACTTACCTTCATACGTTTGTTCATCTCCTTAGCCACTACTTGTAATTGACCTCTACATTAGTATGATGTGAAGAATTCTTCTCGACATGGTGATCTTCAGTAGGAGGTTTATATGGAGAAACCACTTGAGTTTGTTTCTAAAGGGGACTCAAGCTTAGTGTGTTGGCTCAATAAATCATTATATGGTTTAAAACAATTTCGTAGAGCATGGTTTGATCGATTTAGTGTTGTAGTACTTGTGAGTTTGGCCTTCAATGATGTGTAGTAGATCCCTTTGTATTTTATTGTCATACTCCATTAGCCGAATTTTGCTGATTGTGTATATGGATGATGTTGTGATTATTGGTGATGATGATCAAGGCATCTAGGATCTAAGGCTTTTCCTACAGACTTTATTTCATATCAAGGACTTGGGAACATTGAAGTACTTCTTGGGTATAAAAGTATTGAGATCTCGTAGGGGAGCTATCTTATGACTCTTGTCACAGAGGAAGTACGTTCTTGGTTTTTTAGATGCAACTGGGTTGTTGGGATCCAAACTTGTTGATACACCCATGGATCCCTATAGTAAGTTAGTGCTAGATATGGATATGGGTGATTTGTTGCTTAACCTAAGATAGTAATCTCATAGTCACACTCGACTGGACATATCTTTCGCAACAAGTGTTGTGAATTAGTTTCTCAATTCTTCAAGTGCAAGTCACTAGAATGCATCAATTCACATATTGAGATATCTTAAAGGTGCACCTATAAGAGGTCTCTTATATTAGGATTAGGGTAACTCATAATCAGGAATATACAGATGTAGATTGGGCTGGGTCACCTTCCGACAGAAGATCCACAGGTGGGTACTATATGTTTGTTGGTGGTAATTTGGTTTCTTGGGAAGAATAAGAAACAAAATATGGTGGCTAGGCCAAGTGCTGAGTCTGAGTATAGGGCCATGGCTAAAACTACATGTGAATTTGTTTGGTTGAAGAACATGTTAAAAGAACTGGGTTTTTCTACATTCTCAGCCTATAGAATTGATGTGTGATGATAGAGCTGCTATTGATATTGCCTCCAACCCAGTTTTCCATGAGCGGACAAAGCACATTAAAGTTGATTACCACTTTGTTCAGAAAAACTTGTGCAGAAGCTCATTACAACCACTCATATGAAGTTTGATTTGCAGCTTGTTGATTTATTTTACAAAAGCTTTGAGGGGTGCTTGTGTTGAATTCATATATAGCAAGCTACAAGCATACGATATATATACTCCATCTTGAGGGGGAGTGCAAATGGTTATTTTGGTCATTTATCATTATAAGTATGTTCTAGAGCTATGTTAGTAAGTGTGACATAGGAAGGGTATTATGGTCATAGGTATGTCCTTGACATATATATTATAAATTTAGGGAGAGACCGATCATTGAGGTTAGGGTCTTCCATTTTGCCCAATTATAGAATAGAAACTATAATTGGTTTATCGATTTTTTTACTCAATTTATTAAATTGATGTTATTTTCCTGTTTCAATTGAATGAAATGATAAAAAATATCATTTTATTAAGGGTACAATTCATTTTTTCACATGTACTTAATGGTTGACTAACAAAAGGTTCCTTTGGGCAATAAAATTAAATATCAAGGTGTTTTTTTTTGTAGTCTTTAGAACTAAAGGGTGGAGTGTCATATTTAGAAAACTTAAGGGATGTTGTTGAAGTTTACGAATTCATTTAACACAATTATAGATAACTAAGAAAATGCAATGGAGAAAAAAACACTTTAAAACCTATATACAAGAATAAAGGAGATATTCAAAATTGTAACAACTATTGTGCTATTAAATTTTGAGTCATACAATGAAAGTTTGGTAAAAGATAATCGAGTAGACTATGGCTGGAGATTATGGTTTGTTTGGCATCATAACTAGGAGATGAACTAGGCAAGATATATATTTATTAAGAAGATAAATGGATAAATTTAGGGAAAAGAAAAGGGACTTTTACAAGGTTTTTATTGATCTAGAGAAAGCCAAACATAGGGTATCAAGGGTCTAGGGAAGCTCTATGGTGGATTGTAGAAAAAAAATGGTATATGTAGCAAGCATGTTGATGTCGTTAAGGATATGTATGACAAAGTAATGACTAGTGTTAGGATTACAATTTACAGGTGGAGAGTTTATGGAATTCCCAATCTCAATAGGTGTACATCAAGGGTCTACTTTGAGCCTTTGGTGTTCTTGCATCATGTGTTGGCTTGAAGTGCCTTTTTAATTGAGCTACCATTAGACATTGGTAGTAATTTAAAAGGCAAAGACATAAGGTGAGGCATTTTAGCCCTGAGGCAAGGCCTAAGCCTTAAGGTGTTGAGGCATAAGCTTTTGAGAGTTTTATTTATTAGATAAAAATATGTAAATAAATTAAATACGTTTTTAAAATATATAAAATTAAGAAAAATACAAATGAAATATAAAAAATCAAATATAATCTGTAAACTATTTTTGGCTATTAAAAAAATACTAGCTTGAATTCATTAAGTAAATCATGCCAAGAGGTAGTTGTAATATTGCAAAGTTCAAATTGTTTTCAAGATATGAGATACAACTCTCAATTGTTTAGGAAAGGTTGAGGTTCAAGAGTTATAGAGATCAACTTATATTAGGACATTCTTATTGTTAATACATTTTTTCTTATTCAAAAAATAAACCCATATTAGGACATTCCTCTCATGAAAACATGTGATTAAACTTTTCTAGTCAAAATCTAACTTGAGATTCACACACCCAAAATGCGTAAACCTCAACTACAAAGGCACAAAATATGTGCCTTTTGTACACATACAAAAGCCTTAAGTGTCTAATGCATTGGCCTTTTTGAGATTTGGTATTTTAGACCAAGACCCAAGGGGTTTTAGGGGGCATGTCTGGACTTGAGGCAAGCCTGAAGGTGAGCTTTGGTTGATCCTCTTAAAACATTTGTCTATAGATGGATGGGGCTCTGGTGCAAAGTCTGAATGATGATTGGGCTTCATTTGTTTCTTGGAAAATCACCTGAAAATACTTTCCACAAAAAATAGTTTTTCAGAAAATGGCCAACTTCCCACTGTTTGGACAGATGGTGGATTTTTTTTCCATGGTTTGGTGATGGAAAGTTGAAGCTGTTCCAGCCTCATGAGGGCCTTTCTCCTTGTTGAATGAAGAAGCTATTTCCTTGACTGAAATTTTCCGGATGACCTAAATTCGTCTAAATGTTGAAAGTAGTTTCCAGAAGCTCATTTCCACAAACAATGCTAAAGTCTTATGTGATTGTTGGCACCTTTTAAGGGATCACGTTTTAAAGTTATGTAAGGAGTCTCATTGATGGTGCCATTATTATTTTAGTTTGTTCTCCTCATTGCTGTATTTAGCATGGTTGCATAAAGTGGGAGTGTAACTTGTGGCCCAGGGACACCTTTTCTTCTTATATATATATATATATATATATAAATTGAGAGTGTGATTGGGTGTCTCATAGTGGTGAGATAAAAGATCCCTTTGTCACCTTTCTGTTTCCTTCTCCAGTCAATTTGCTTTGCAGGGCAGAAAAGGAAGTGACTTCAACTGTTCCACTTATAAAAAGTCCTTTTATTTCTGTTAGTTTAGAATCCCAGTTAGCACATTTGTTGGAGTTCTCTATTATTGTGCGTACAGGCCGTAAGGAAGGTTCAGACTCAATGTGTTGCCCAATGACAATGAGTTTATAATCCCTTATTTCACTGAATATAGTGGATATGGTAAGCTTATTTTTTGGTTTTGTTTGTCATTTTTTGACAGTACATTTTTAGTTCATGATTCATATTGCCAAGGCATGTTATTTTGTTTAGTTGGCATCTTTGCTCTCTGGAAGCTGTTTGTTTGATGTTTTTGATATGTTATCCTTAGGTCCAAATGCACCATGCTAGTTCTCAGCCAAATTAATTTTAGTTGGCTTGTTGTAAATTATTTTGCATTTTGCTTTGGTTCTGTTGCCTCTCAGAACTTGATTCTTACTCTTTTTCAATTCAGCTGGCAAAGGTACAGTGTCCCCAAGAGACACATTTCTGGGTGTACGATGATGGATCTTATGTGGAAGAAGGTCAAAACAACATAAAAGGGAACATATGGGGAAAGGTCCAATTCTGTGGATGATAACATATCATTGTTCAAGTTTCGGATTTAATTGAATGGTTATGAATTGGTTTTTATACATTTGTCTGGTTTTTGCTAGGCAGGCGTCAACTCGTTTCATTTGTTCATTATTTTCATTGCCCATACCTCCTGTCAATCCTCATGGGCGTAAAGAAGAATCAATTACTTTTTCAGGTAGGCATGTACCTGAATATTTGGAGCAGGGAAGAGTCCAGAAACTTTTGTTGCTGGGGCTGGAAGGATCTGGAACCAGCACTATCTTTAAGCAGGTACATTTAGGGTCCATTTGTTGACATGTCAGATATAGTTTTCTATTTTCAGAAACGTGAGATACAATGAATGTACAAAATTCCATTTGGTTAAGTGTTTTCAAAAATCTGTTTGGAAACGTGTCAAAAACACCCCTAAAAAAAATAAAGGTTTACAGGAAACGATTAAGGGCTTGTTTAGTTCTGGAAAACATTTTCCATTTTCCAATTTTTAATTCTCCAAAGAGTTATAAAAATTTTAGCTTATTTTTTTAATTTTTCAAGATACGTATTAAAGAGAGAGAAAATAAAGAGTTTGTTGAAATGTGCAAAACATTTTTTCATTTTGTTTTTTTAGATTTCAAAATAATCATAAAAAAGACAACTTGCTTTCCAATTTCCAAAAATTTATGAGTTAATACTTAGAATTATGAAGTTTGGGGCTTGAATTTGGATTTTTGTGGATTTAGAAGAGATTCTATGCATAATCCACTCAAATTTAATCCAACATCTGAATTCCATGCTCTCATACACTAAGAGTTAGAAATCTAGAAAAATAATGGAAAGATGTTTTTCAACTTTTCGATATAAATTTAGAAAATTGGAAAATAAAGTGGAATTTTTGTAATTATTAGAAAAATTAGAAATGAAAAATAAAATTATTTCCACAAGAAAATAGTGCAAATATTGTTTATTGTTGTTCATTTATTTCATACAAATGTTGTAAAAATGAAAAATTAGCTAGCTTTTAATTAATTTTTTGGAAAATAAAAATTGAAAAGGAAAACTGTTTTCCACAACTGAATGCCCTAAAGCCGTTTCCTATATTTTCAGATAAATTTTGTGGATACTAAAGACAGAATATGGGGTATAACACACTTTTTAATAACAATAGTATTAATATTAATTATAAGAGTAATCTTCATCCTCGTTACTCAACAAATTGTCACTTGAATCAACCTTAATCAAATACAATTCCACTGTTTTTGTTTCCAGACAGCTAACCAATGCATTTTTGAGTATAAAAAACATGTGACACAATTCCTAGTTTTCATATTCCAAAACAACAAAACAGATTTTTTTTTTGGATCCTTGACCAAATGGGCCCTCATATTTTACTTGTTTTTCCATCAGTGTTGACTGTTGATTGCTAATCTGTCATGAAAAGTCCTCCAGTTTTTAGGCCGCTCAAATGTGCAAATGCTACTGTTACACTGTAGAGCATAACACTCATAACACTATATATTACATGCTTGTTAATTTGACACAATAAACCCTTAGGACTTAACACTACCTCACTCAAGCTGGAGCATATATATTGAAGGTTCTTAGCTTGTTACTACAAATAGAGAGGGAGAGAAAATTGAGAGCTGCCATGGAGGCAGCCTCCCACCATATTAATAATAAAATCTGTACATAAAGAATACAATGCTCCCATTTTTTAATGAGAAAGAATATTATTCCCTTTAACACAATAAACCCTTAACACATCCTCCCTCAAGAAACGGTCCATGATGGCTTGAAGGGTTGAAAACATTCCTTCTCAACCTCTCCTCTCTCCCTCCACACTGCCCAAAAAATAGCAAGGGGGGATCTGGCACATAGGTAGTGTTCAAGGAATACCAGATGCCTGATTGTCATATCTGAACTCCATAACCAATGATTGCTGATGAACATGGAAAGCCAAGCTTCGGCAACTTACTCATCAACCAAATTAACACATGGTTCTGTACTCAGATTAGGGCTAGATCTTACTGCTAGTTTTTGCTTTTCACTTTTACAGACACCAATTTTCACCAATAAAAAAACTATATCCTGTAGTAGTGTAGTATGCTTCTTTCAGATGGAGATCCAGCCCAATTTGCATCTGTGCATTTCTGAATCGAAGTATGATCATGATATACCAAACCTCTACCTAGTGCAGCAGTGCACCTTTGAGGTACCTCGGTGATGCAGGGGCAGCATAAAAAATCTGCCAGTGATGAGGGATTGAAGAGAGGAAAGGGGAAGAAGTATGAAATTTAGGGTTTTCCATTGGTGCAAATCGAATCACCTCAATTTAGGAAGAAGGAAGAGAAGAGATAGGAAATACAAGGGGGAATCACACATTCATTTCTCTATTCAAATTCATCAACCTACCTACAACATGAATTTCACACTCTATTTATAAGGAAGCCTCTTAACACATGAAATTAAATATATAGCCCTAAAACTACTTTAAATTACAAAGAAGCCCCCAAATACACATAATCCTATACTAATTAAACTAAACACAATCAACTACTAACTAAACCCAACAATCCCTTGACCCAAGTCTTCTTAATTATCCTCCAACTAGGATCTTCCAAGGTCTTGTTTCTTGCCCTACATCAAATCTCCCCTAGTTAGGAAAAAAAATCCGGCCTTGAATTTCAAAATGTTGGAGGATCAGAAGTAAGAAGCAAACTTGTACTCTTCGAAAGCCAGCCCTTGAGTGATACAAGAAACCATATTCCATTGACAGAAACATAGACTTAAATAGAGAATTGGCATCAATGGACAAATAAGGAATGACAAACTCAACAATAGGAATGTAAGTGACTTTAATTTTTTTGTTTTTATTTGGATAGCAAAAGAAAATTTTATTAATAAGAGAAGAATTTATGAGAGGGAGAATGAGACATGTCCTGAAGAAAACCTGGAACAAACTAAAAACTAAAAAAAGACAAAAAAATCAACAAGCCAGCACATTCCTCCAATCTGTTTGAATCTCCAGGAAAGTATTCCCTTTGAAAAAAGCCAAAACCAATGCACCACAGTGATGCCAAATACTGAATTTTATCTCAAACTAGTCCCAATTTAATTTTTTCCTAGAGAAAGTCCGTGTGTTACACTCCATCCATATCCCCTATAAAACTGAAAATATGCCACACCTCCGTAAGGCTGCCCTATCCTTCCTTCTACCAAAACTTGTGAAAGAAATGGCTAATAAATCTTCCACCAATGCAGGCATACCCACCTCTCGTCCACAATGTAAAAAATCTTATTCCAAATCCTCCAAACAAAATCACAGTACAAAAGGAGATGAGAAGCTGTCTTGGAGTTCTTGAAACAAAACATCCATACATTGAGAGAGAGAGTGTTCAAAGGTCTTCTGATTTGCAGCAAGTTATTAGTGTTTATTTTATTAAGCACAACCAGCCAAGTGAAGAGCCTTAATTTTTGGGAGAGCCTTGATCTTCCATATAATAGGATAGAGTGAGAATGAAGGGTTAGAATGGATTAAAAAATCAAAAAAATATTTGCATGAATACCCCTAAATAATCCAAGGACTAAGAACGGGCATCACTTCCCGACGAAAGGTTACATCCATTCAACAAAGATAACAAAGAAGGCAACTCCACCATCTCCCTATCGTTAAGAGGTCTCCTAAAATGGTGATTCCAAGAAACCAAAGGACTACTCAAATCCCCAACAGAGAAAGATACAACTCTCTTTTGCTCAGTGCAAAAATGTAAGAGACAAGGGAAAGAAGTGGAAAAACCTACATTCCCTTGCTAAGGGTCTTTCTAGAAATGGATAAATGAACCCCTCCCCACCCCAAGTTTAGTGTGAGGGCTTAAGGAAGAATAAATTTGAGAAACGCACCTCCATGGACTCCCTAAAGAACATCTTAAATTCATATTGGTATCCCACCCATTCTCATCCAGTCCAAACTTACTTCTTATTTCTCTATGCCAAAGGGAAGATTCTTTTATAGATGTCGACATCAGATTCTGGTCCGGGGGTGCTTACAAATGGAAGTTGCATGGCAATTTCCCCAAACAAGGAAGTCAAAAAGGGTCGAAAAAGACTCTAAGAAGATACAAAATATTAGTAAAGTGGAGTTCCCACCTTTATTATTTTTTTTAAGGGAAAACAAAGGAAGAAACCCTAGGAGGCCTACAACACAAAGAACAAGGGTTCAAGAGTACACTTGTGTGTAGGGAAGGTGGCGGACCAATCATTATGAGGGAGATTAGTCAACCAACATCCTTATCAACATTTGTTATAAGAAGGTTACCACTGTGTGTGTATGCCTCAACTAAAAAAAAAAGAAAACAAAAAAAAAGGACTTTTTTGGTCATTTAGTGAAATACCACCGTCCAAGAGACCAAAAAATAGGGTTGAAGACCCTGATATGCCCTTGTTTAAAAAGGGGTTGGCCTTAGATAACCATAGATTTTTGAAAACGGAAGAGTAAAAGAGGAAATGATGAAAAAAATTATAATTGATTGCCATGAAGAAGTTCAAAGATGACCCTTTTTCTTGAAAGTTAGAACTAGGGGAAATCAACATTAAAGTCTCTTAATTGAATCAAGGATTGAATGAGATGCATGAGATCATTGATTGAGTTTTGGATTAATGGAGATTATAGTTCTAGTTGGATGATTGAAATTTGAGACTTCAATGTTGATGGGGTTGAAAATCTCCTGATTGTCATAAGGGTTTAACGGAGATGAGGATAGAATCTTAGATTGAAATCAATTATTTAATGAGGAAGTAGTTAAAAAGATTGGAAAAGCAGAGTCGCCACCTTTATTATTTTTTTTGAAGGGAAAACAAAGGAAAAAATCCTAGGAGGTCGACGACATAGAGAACAAGGGTCCGGGAGTACACTTGTGCGTAGGGAGGGTGGTGGACCTACCATTCTAAGGGAGATCAGTAAACTAGAACCCCTATCGACACCCGTTATAAGAATGGTTATCACTATGTTTGTGCGTGTGCCTTAACTAAAGAATAAGAAAATAAAAAAGGAAGATTCCCTTGTTTTGGTCATTTTGTGAAATACCACTGCCCAAGAGCCCAAATAATAGGGTTGAAGACCTTGATATGCCTTTGTTTAAAAAGGGGTTGGCCTTAGATAACCCTAGATTTTTGAAAATAGAAGAGTAAAATAGGAAATGATGAAAAAAGTTATGATTGATTGCCACGAAGAAATTCAAAGATGACCTTTTTTCTTGAAAGTTAGAATTAGGGGAAGTCAACATTAAAGTCTCTCAGTTGAATTGACGATTGAATGATATGCACGGGATCATTGGTTGAGTTTTGGTTTAATGGAGATTATAGTTCTAGTTCCATGATTGAAAATTGAGACTTAATGTTGATGGAGTTGAAAATCTCTTGATTGACATCAGGGTTTAATGAAGACGAGAATAGAATCTTGGATTTAGTCAATCATTTAATGAGGAAGGAGTCGAAGCAATCTTTTGATGACCTTTTTTCTTGAAAGTTAGAATTAGGGGAAGTCAACATTAAAGTATCTCAATTGAATTGAGGATTGAATGATATGCATTAGATCATTGGTTGAGTTTGGTTTAATGGAGATTACAATTCTAGTTCCTTGATTGAAATTTGAGACTATAATGCTGATGGAGTTGGAAGTCTCCTGATTGACATCAAGGTTTAATGAAGATGAGAATAGAATCTTAGATTTAGATCAATCATTTAATGAGGAAGGAGTTGAAACAATCTTTTGATGGACAATCAGGGTTTTATGATGATGGAAATTGAATCTTTGATTTAAAGTCAATTATTAAATGAGAGAGAATTGAAAAATCTCTTGATTGGCAATCAGAGTTTAATGGTGATTGAAAACAACCTTTTAATAAGGGAGTTGAAAAATCTTCGGATTGATAGTTAGGGTTTAATGATGGTTGAAGTCAACCATTTAATGAGAGATTTGAAAAATCTCATGATTGACAATCAGGGTTTGGAGATGGGGATTGGATCTCTTTGATTAACAATCAATCATTATGAAGAAGATATTTGAGTTTCAAAAATGGAATTTTCATTTTGAAAGTAGATACTTAACAAAACATGGAAGATTTTTTGGAAACTTTTCTAAATTCATCATCGGCCAAAAGGAGTAACAAAAAGGGAGTTTTTTTATTTTTATTTTTTTATTTTTAAAATAGTGCTTTGTTGAAGAGGAATTCCAAATTCACCCCCAAGGCCTCAGTCCCGTGGTGCAAGCACTGGTTCCTGTTCACCCCTATGGGCTTAAGGGAGAGTGTTTGTCCCTGCCTGGGGATGAGAGGGAGAAAGTCACCATACGGTGAAATGCTCCCTTTTATGCCGTCATTAGCCGGGTTGAGAATTCAAAAGGGGTCAATGTGGAGATGACTACCCCTAAAAAGCAAACTCAGTTAAATGGATTAGTCTATATTAATCATATTGGACAAACTTTAATTGAGATCTCCTTACCATCCGATTGTTAAGCAACACCATGCTGAATTTTTTTAAGCATTAAACAGAGACTGCTTAAAGCTAAAGATGAAAACATGACACAACTGCTTTCCCTTCTAGTTTTCAACAAAAAATTATTAAAATTATCCTAAAAATGAAAACCATTTGTTTCTATTTTTTTTCCTATTTTTTTGGGTATTTTTCTCATAAGAGAGCCTTTTTAAATGATTTTTTCAAGAAGGAAAAACTGGTCGGCTGGTCTGCATGGACCAGCCAATTGGTCCATGTTCAATTTAAAAACAAGCATGTGAAGCGCACGGTGCCCCCTACCCCACTGTGGCTGTTTATTTACTTGCTATTCTAGGGTTTTTTGTGTGCAGATTACACTGCAACAGCCGTCGGCCCAATCCAGAGCACCACTTGATGCCATATGCCACCTCCAGGCACCATCACCACCCACTGCCAGCTTGAGTTCTCTCTCTCTCTCTCTTCTAGCTCTAACATTGTGCAGCTCTGCCATTCTCGTCGTTCAACTATTCCCCATCTTTGCTCAATGACGCCACCGTCATGGGTGGCTGGAGATGATCGTTTCTCTCCTCCTTTTTCTTCTTCTTCTTCTTCTCTCTCTCTCTCTCTCTCTTAATATTTCTCGCCCTTATCTTTTCAGAGATTTCTCCAAACATTGATCGCATACCATTAGAAATGAAATTTCGCATTTCTAACACACCCGCATAGGCTAGAAATCGCAACCTTACATGAACAAACACAAGGAAATTTCGGCTTTAGCAGCATATGAATCAAAGGTTATGAACTTAACCCAAATATGATAAAATCCGTGCATTTAGTCCAATCTCATAATAAAAGTTAGAACTTTATCTATCAAGTGGGCAAAGATTTCACATTTAATCTAAACTTGAACCAAATATACACCCCTATTCAAGAATACCATCTAGTCCAACATATACTAGAGAGTAATCAAAGGCATAGCTTGATTTTTCTCTTTTCTTAAAGCTAAGTCTCCAAGGATTTGTTTTTTTCTCAACATATGGCCTCCCCTTCTTGAGAAAATCAGTGTGTATCTCCTCCTTTGAACCTCTTAAGTTGAGCGTATGCCTCCCCTTTCTCTCTAGACTTATGCCTCCCTTTCCCCTTCTTTCTTACATTGGCCATGTTCCCCTTCTCCTCTTGTCTAACATGTCCTCTCTATGCTCACTCTCTTCTATTTGTTGTGTTGTGTTGGCTGTGTGCTTCTTCTACCTTCCATCCCCCTAATTTATAGGCAAAATGCTAGGGTTAGGGGTTTTAAAAACACAAAAATCCAGTGTCCTCGGGAGCAAGGAAAATTACTTCCTTGTCCCTCAAGGTGCTTGGAGGTACCCAAGAGGCCATGCAAGCCTAAAATAGGCTAGCTTAACTCGAATGATGGCCCACATTGTCGAGTTGAAGCCCTAAGGGGCCTTCAAAATGCAATTAATACGGCCTAAAGCACTCAAAGGGGTTTTAAACCTTTCAGACGTCCGTCAATCAATGCCAATAAGCCCCTAGTAAAAAATGGGCATTGACAATAGGGAAGTGCCACAACCATTTAGCTAAAAAAGCTGTGTTTCTAGACACCAACTTACCAAAACCTGACCCTCCCTCCTCCTTAGACCTATTGACTTCTTCCCATCTAAGTGGCCCCTGTGATGATGATGATCCCCCACACCAGACCACAGAAAGTGTCTCATAATTCTCTCAAGCTTGCTAGCAATCCCTATTGGAATCTTGAACACAGATGGTTAATAAAGTGGAATGCTAAAAAGACAAGCGTGAATTAGGGTAACTCTTCCCCTAAAGGAGAAGAGACCCCCCTTTCACTCATCTAACCTCTTCGTTACCTTTCCACACTTGGATTCCAAAACTCCACAGCTTTATGGTTACCCCCCAAAGGAACCCCTAAGTAAGTCGAAGGACAATCTAGAATGCTGCACTGTAGCCCACTCCCTGCACGCTCCTTGGGCACATTCAAAGCTGCTAAACTCTCTTTTCCATATAAATTTTAAGGTTAGACTCCCTCGCGAAGATTTGGAGAATACCCAGAATTCTCCTTAAAGAAGGGCTATGTTCATCAAGGAAGAAAATGGTATCATTAGCCAACTTGAGGTGGGATACCATCACTTCCTCTCTCCCTACTTCTAAGCCTCTAACTAGCCCCTTCTCCACAACCCTATCCACTATCCTGCTCAGCACATCTGCTACAAGGACGAATAAGAAGGGGGATAAAAGGTCTCCTTGCCTAATGCCCTCGAAGCACTAAACTAGGATTTTGGGTTCACCATAATTTTAAGTGTCTTCAAACACATGCATTGCCTTGCTTGTAGTTTCTTCAAGTTGAGCAACTCTGGTAGATACTTTGTCTTGGTTGGTTGGTAAAGCGGGCTTCAAAGTGATCTTCTTACCATTATAATGGAAGACATTTGAGTTCTATATCCTTGAGTCAAACCCAAATCATCCAACCAAAGAGAACCAAGGAGTACATGGCATTCATGGGTATGGTATCACACCAAACATCAACAGAATATTCACCCATTTGGATAGGAACCAAGCATCTTTTTGACAAAGATGTAGAGTTATCAACCCAAGATATCTCAGAAGGTTCTGGGGTGAGATTCTGAATGAAGTTGTGTATGAGTAATCCCCCTTTGTAGAAACCATATTTATAAGACCTCTTCCACCAATGTTGATTTTGCAAATGTTTCCTCCACACTTGAGAAAGGTGTGAAAAAGCTTGAAATTATGCTCAAGTAAGATAAATGAAATTCCTTTTTACAATAATTTGTCACCATATTGCTGGATTTATACATATATACACTGCAGCTATATATCACCAAAAGTCCTTAACACAGGTTGGCCACAATTCTCAATCTATTCTTGTAAAACTGTAAGTTTGACGCTCAATTTTCGAGAACTATCTTTAGGTCATCTCTAATCTTGAGCATCATGTAGAAATGAAACAAATTCAATTAGAAAACTCACAAATTGCAGCTATAAAGCCTGATTTTTTTTAATGCTGGCAGAGACAATTTTTCACTTTTTGTAGCAAATTGTCCACTTGCTTGCAAAATATCACGTTCACATGCAGAATATGATGCTGTAGATCAAAATGTCATGGAAGAAACCTTAAATATTGTGACTGGGTCAATTTCTCACAAGTCTGGCAGTTGCAGGGTATGCTGAAAATTTTTCTCATGTGTGTTGCTGACACCTGGGGTGCGTGAGTTGCTGGCAGCAATTCTCTGGCATTGAAACTTCAGGTGAGGGTAGATCAGGGGTGAAGATTGCAATGGTGGTGGCAGTATGATGAAAAAAAATGCAGGAAACATGGGATTTTGGAAGGCTGACGGCTGGGGAACTTATCTTTGGCATGTGGGGCCACACGACTGGTTGGATGGTGAAGAAAATTTGAGGGGAAGGGTTTCAGGGGGTTCTGTTTTCAATGGGATGGGTGGTGTTGAAATGGGGACAAGACTGGTATGTTCGAAAAAGCTTGGAACTGTTCCTTTCTCTCTCTCTCTCTCTCTCTCTGAAGTTTCAGGGCAGAGAAGATGGTTGCAGGGGATGAGATCTGGGATTTGGATTTTGATTCCTGGGTGGTTTCAAGATGGGAAATTTTGAAAGAGAGAAATAGAAGATTTTAGGGAACAGAGCAGAGAGGAAGAAAGAGGAAAGAATGCTGCTTTGCAGCAGAGGATTAGGGACAGAACAAAATAGAAGAGAAGGAAAGGAGGAGAAGGAACGTAGAAACAGACAAAAGGAGCAGGGAGGGAGAGAGATAATGGAGAAGTGAAGAAGAAGAGGAGAAGAAGAGAAAGGGGAAAATGTGGGTCTGAAAATGGAAGAATGGAGTTTGTGATCGAGCTTTGATACCAATGATGTGGGAGCGACATCAAAGATCTGCAGTCCTGAGAGATAGAATAGAGTAAATAGGAAGAAGGAAGAAGAGGGGAGAGAGAAGATACAAGAGTCATCACATGTTCAACTCTGAATTCAAATTCATCAACCTACCTGCACCATGGCTTTTGTACACTATTTATAAGATAGTCTCTAACACATGAAATTACACATATACCCCTAAAACTCTATTAAATTACAAACAATCCCCTAGATACACATAATTCTAGAGTAATTAAACTAAACACACAATTAATTACTAACTAAACTAAACAATCCCTTGACCCAATTATTCTTAATTATTCAGCAACAAGGATCTTCCCAGGGACTTGCTTCTTGTCTTGCATCACTTAGTATGCATACAACTGAAAATCCCATTAATAATCTGCAGTGACTCAGTGAGTTTGTGGGTATAAAAATTGACGAATCAAACTATGTGTGGAAATATCTAGTCTTGTAATTGTAAGATAACACAATTATCTCCTACACCATCTTGGATTTCGCAACAATCATCACCATCATCTGCTCAATTTAATGTTAGGGTCAATGAGTGCATCAATGGGTTTGGATCCTAACTTTCCAGCTTTTCAAACATATGAGCACTTCTTCCTTTGTGGCAGAAATATCCTCAAACATGATCTGGCAATCTTAATTCCTAGAAAGTATTGAAGTTACCCCAACTCTTCAGTATGAAACTTGCTGTATAAGAATAGCTTCAACTCCTGTATTTCCTTGCTATCATCACTTATAAAATATAATGACATTATCATCACTTACAGGACCTGCAATATTTTTCCTGTAGTGATATAAGGGTAGAAAACATAATAGCTAAGTAATACATTTGAATGTATGGTTAAGATGCATAATTTTAGGGTGGTTCCTTTATTTTTAAGCAAGATTCTTCTTGTTCTGTTGTTTAATTAAGTTGTTTAATATTCAATTTGATGCTTTAAATTCTTCCTTGGTTTGTACCCATTTCTTTGTTATTTGCATTCACATTTGTTTTTTGGTTTTTTGGTTGTCTTTTAGTTATTGACTGTTATAATCCTTTCTTCTCACAATGAGCCAGGCTAAGTTCTTATATGGAGACAAATTCACTCCAGAAGAGCTTCAAAATATCAAGCTTGTGATTCAGAGTAACTTGTACAAGTATCTCAGTGTATTATTGGAAGGGAGAGAGCATTTTGAAGAGGAGGCTTTGAAGGAGAAAAGAATTGTTGTTTCTGGTGGTGAAGATTCTTGCCCAGGTCTCCATTTAGCCCTTATCCCACTTATCTCTTTATCTGTCTTCCATTTCAAGTCTGGTAATTAATTGCTTGGATTTTCTTTTGGGTTTCTATTTCTTTTTAGGAGGATTTCTTATCCTCCTCCTTGTATATTCTTTCTCATTTAGTGAAGAATTTTCTTTTTATATATTTATATTTTTAGTTTGCTTGGAAATTTTAGCTTGGTTCTCTGTCTTTCTCCCATTTATAGCACTTTATTTTCAATGGCAATTGTACAAAGCTTTTGAGGCGATATGGTAATCAGGATTTCACACGAATCTTTCTGATGGTTTGAGGCTTAAGCATTATATTGGTGGAATGAATAGATAGTGCTCCTGACATCAGGTATTCTTATAGGTTTATTTTACTTATTGTGGATGCTCATACTGGAAAATTGTTAATAATATGGCTTCTTCTATTAATTATGGGGGCAGAAAGGATACTAAGAAAGGAGGTAAACATGTAAGATTATGAAGATTGTCAGTTGGAATGCTATGGGTCTAGGGGATGTTAGGAAGAGATTTTTGATAGGGAGGTTTTGCTTAGGAATACGCTTGATATTGTATTGATCTAGGAAATTAAGCTTGCTTTAGTTGATGGGGAGGTTGTTAGAGGGATTTGGGAAGGGCTTTGTAAGGATTGGGTTTATGTACTCTCGTAAGGATCGGTGGGTGGCATTCTTGTGTTATGGGATAGTCGTTTTATTATTAGAGTAGATAGTGTAATGTCTTTTTTTTTCCCCACTCTTTATCTTGTTAGAATTGAGAGATTGGGGTCATTGGTGGGTTTGCTCGATGCAAGTTCCTTCTAGAGCTGCTCTTAAGGGCCCTTTTTGGGATGAGGTTTATTTTGTTTTTAGTTTTTGCTCCCCTAAATGAAACTTGGTGGTGATTTTAATGCAGTGAGATTTCCTCAGGAGAAGAAGGGGGGAGGTAGGGTTACTACAAGTATGCAGAAGTGTGATTTGTTTATTAGGGAGTGGTTTGAGGGTCTTCCTTTGGGTAATGCTAATTTTTGGTGGTTGGTGGGTGGAGCTAGGGCAGTGGCTAGTAGAATTGATAGGTTCTTGTATTCCAACGAGTGGGAGGATGAGTTCCCTAATCTCTCCCAAAATTTTCCTAGATCCACCTTTGATCGCTTTCCTATCTTATTGTAATTTAGGAAGGTTACTTGGGGTCCTACTCCCTTTAGGTTTGGACACATTTGGTTGGATCACGGTTCATTCCAGCATCTAGTGCGGGATTCTTGGAGTAAGGATGTGGAAAGGGGTTGGGAAGCGTTTCAATTTATGAAAGAAATTGAAGAGGTTGTAAGGAAAATTGAAACAGTGGAATAGGGTGGTGTTTGGAGATATTAGGTTTAGAAAGACTAGTATTTTAGGAGAGTTGGATGAGTTAGAAAGGAAGGAGTTGTTACTCTCTAAGGGAGGAGGAGTATAGAAGGGTTTCATTGAAGAACAAATAGGAAGAGGTCTCGAGTTGGAGGCATAAGGCGAAGTTTAAGTGGACTAGAGATGGTGATTGTAATTTTTGATTTTTTCATAGGATAGCAAGTGGGAAAATGATGAAGAATTTGATTAGGGAATCGAGGTGGATAGGGGGGGGGGGGGAGGATATATCTCGGATACTAGTAGGATTGCTTCTGAATTCAATGATTTTTATTATAATCTGTTTTCTGAGGAGGATGAGACTAGACTGATGGTGGAAGGTTCAGAGTGGGATCTTTTGTCTGATGATAAGACAGCTTGGTTAGAGAGGTCTTTCGAGGAAGGGGAAGTGATGTATATCGTCTTTGGGATAGGGATAAAGCTCCAAGGTTGGATGGTTTCAATTCAGCTTTCTTTCAAGATTGTTGAGCGGTGGTGGTTAAGGATGGCTTGCTGAAGGTATTTAATGAATTTTACTGGAATGAGCTTTTATTTGAATTTTATAAATTATTTCCGTATGGGAAATGGATTGAGCTATGGGCTGAAGGTCATTAAACTTGACAATAACCTATATATTACAAGGTTTGGGCCAGGAGATCTAAGCTTGAAGCCTGTATATCCAATAGGCACAAGGATGGATACATGCCTGGCTTAATTTGGGCGAGAAAAGGAAAGGCCAATAACAATTAAAAACCCAGTTTTATCTGAAGAGCCTCTTGCTTGAGGGATGGGAGCCTGAACGTAGTTGAGGAAGTTGAGAGAAGCCACAGCAGAGACGTCGGAGTTGCAGAAAAAACTGAATAGGGAGGACGGTCACACTTTGCCCTCCTTCGAAGATTTGCAGGAAGTTTGCAAGAGAAGAAAGGGAATTCACCAGGCCAGTTGTGAGGATATTAGGGCCATAGAAGATTTTTCAGAGGATGCAAAGGAAGGATGGAGTCGCAGATGATCCCTATTCCCTCCCGTATTCTGGACCACAAAAAATCTCTCATGAGCCTACCAGCCACACTCACAGGAATGCTAAATAAAGGGAGAAAAATAAACTGGAATATTATAAGGGAGAGCTGCATGGATAAAGTAATACGACCTCCTAAAGAAAGACGAGCCTTTTTCCACTCCTCCATTCTACTAACCACTCTTTCCACTACTTGATCCCAGAAATTAGAGGAATTAGGATCACATGCAAGAGGAAGACGCGAATAAGTCAAATTCTAGTCTAAAAAGGTACAAACAGTGGAAATGGAAAGCTTTCCAACTCACCCTTCCCACACTAATTCCCGCCAGCCTGGTCTTTAGACATGTTGATGTTTAATCCCAAAATATTCTCAAAAATTTTAAGGATAAGATCTTTTTTGTTTCACAACAGTATCTTTGAGAAGGGTATCATCAACAGGCAAACTGAAGATGGGATACAACAATTTCCTCCCTACCAACCTTAAGACCTGAATAACACCAAGACCTTGAGTATGGTTGATCACCCTACTCAAACAGTCAACTACTAATGTGAATGAGAAAGGCGAGGGGATCCTTTTGTCTCAGCCCCTCAAGGCTTTAAAGCACTCCACATGTTGGCCATTCACTATTACAGACACACTCACCATGGTCACCCTTAATCCACTTCCTCCATATCTCACCAAATTCCTTCTCAGCCATCATCTAGTCTAGAAAACCCCAACTTACCATATCATAAGATTTTTCCAAAATCCATTTTAAGCAAAACTCCCCTCCTTCTCACATTTTTTACCACTTCATTGGCAACAAAACAACATTTGAAATATGTCTACCCTTAATGAAAGCTGATTGTTCCAAAGTAAGTGTATCTTGTAACACCTCACAAAGCTTCTTTGACAAAATCTTAGCCAAGATGTAAAGGCTAGAAACCAAGTTGATTGGTCCATAGTTTCTAACCCTCCTGAACCTTCTTAGGAACAAAAGCAACAAAACTAAAATTTTTACACACTTTCCCAACACCCTATTTGTATGGAACTCATGAAAAGATTCCATAACATCCACCCTGATCACCTCCCAACTATCCTTAAAGTAAGCTATCATAAAGCCATTAAGCCAAGGAGTCTTATCCCTCCTATCTTGAACAGAGCCCTAATCACCTCTACGTGAAATTCTCTCTATTCAAACACTCTAACATCAATCTATTCCCGCAATTCTCAATGTGTAATTTCCTATTGTTATCCATATTGGCCTCCCCCATTTTGCTTAGAATCTCATACCGCATTGCCCAAATCTAACTCCATTCCTTAACAGGGCTCTCCCTCCTCCTGTTGGCCACCCTATAGATTACAGTCTCCCTCCTTCACCCACTTAACCTTGGACTTTCGTATGATACCTTCCATAGTAGTCAAAAGCGTGCCCTAGGCACGAGGTGCAGTGGGGCGACGAGGCTAGCGCCTCATCAGGGTTGAGGCGAGGCGACCTTCAAGAGGCACAGGTAGGCGTAATGAGGCTCCAAGCACAGTGTGTCGCACCTCAGATATCTAACCTTTTAACTTCATTTTTTCAAACCTTTTAAGAAAGAAAACGTAGTCAAACTCGGACCAGCCCTAGCCCTAGCCAAAGGCTTCAACTCAAAGCAGCAGGTCTAGGGTTCGTCTTCGAGCCTTTGAACCAACACGAAAACCAGTAGTCTAGGCTTCATCTTCACGTCTTCGAGCCTTCACCAGCAAGAGAGCCATCATAGAAGCCCTTCGTTTTCGAGGTTTGAGCCTTCAACCAACACAATCTTCATCCTCAAGTCTTTGAACCAGCATGAAACACCTTCATCTTCAAGCCTTCGCAAAAGCCCTTTGTCTTCTAGGTTCAAGCCTTTGAACCAGCACGACCTTCGTCTTCGAGTCTTAGAGCCTTCCGCCAGCAACAGAACCTTCGCCAGAGCCTTCGAACAAGCCGAGAGGCTTCAATTTTTTGAGTAGTCATTGCCAATCTTCGTGGTTCGTCAGGCTGCTTCAAACTAGTAAGTCTTTTTCTTCTTGTTCTTCTTGTTCTTGTTCTTTTTCTTCTTCTTCTTTTGCTGCTACTGCTACTTGCTGGTGGCTAGTAGGCTGCCCCTGCTCTTGGCAAGTTATAGATTAATGCATGTTACAAATTAATGCATTTGGGCCTTTGGCCTGGCAATTTCATTTCCTTTATAATTTGAAGCTTGAACTCTTGCATGTGTAATTACTTATGTTGAACTATGTTTTCACTTGGAACTTGGTACTAGTTGTCATAATTTCTATGTGTTTATGTTTTAATATTGAATATTTGGCATTTTAAATTATAATATTACTATTGATGTGTTTTCATATATCCATTACCCATCAAATAGGCATTGTGCACAAATTTAATTATTGTGCGCCTCACCTTTGCGAGGCGAGCTCCTTCGCCTCCCGCCTCGGCTCCAAGTACCCTTTGCGCCTCAATGCACTTTGCACCTTTGACTACTATGATCCTTCAAACCTATCCTTTTCATCAACTAGACGACATTCCTCCCAAATGTCTAGATAATTGTAACAAGAATATCATTCTTCTTTTCTTTTATATTACCAAAAACATTTTATTCCACACTTTTAGATCCATTTGTTCTTCACAAAGTTCAATTTGTTTATGAATTTAAACCTTGCCCACCTTGAAAATGACCCTCATTCCAGCAATTCTTAATGCATTCCATAAAAGAAGGATGTGTCAACCACATGTTTTCAAATCTAAAAGGGCAAAAGCCCCAGTGAATTGGTTAGCATCTGCAGCCCCAGATACTTCTTTGGGACTAGTCTAACTAATACCTCCTTAGCAGTATTTGGGAAAATGTCTTCCTTTTATTAGTAATAAGGAATGGTTGATATGGAAAGAAGCAAGCCTACCACTGGATGCCACCTACGTAAAATGATAGTTTGCCAATTCAATATCCCTAAGCCCACAATCTTGAGTAAACGAGTGAAACAACCTCATGCTACTAGACACCCTAGAGCCCTTTAACCTATCGTTAACAAGATGGATAACATTAAAATCCTGTTCAACCAACCAATGCAGGCTACGAAGGCTAAAAACATGAGCCAACATATGAAAACAAGAAGCCCACATGGAAGAAAACATGGGGCCATAGACAAACTACCAATCCTTGAATGCCTTTGCTCCTAATAGCTCATATAACAAACAAGACCCATGTATGCAATCCCTCATAGACGTTACCCTAGTGTCCCCCACAATAATCTACTCTTTAGATCTATTGGGATAAGGGCAACACACCCAACCTTTTAGCGTAGGCTTCCAAATACTCGTCATGACAAAACTATCCAACTCTTCCCCTTTTAAAATCTCTCTCTTTCTCCTTCCTTCCCCCTTTTCCTCCAAAACAGTTCGCATCATATCCTTTTACCTTCACATGGGCCTTGGAAAGATGATGGAATGCCATTTCTGACTCCCAACACACCTCTTCCATCACTGCCTCCTACATATAGCTCTTTTGCTTCTCTATCAGTCTTCTTGGTTTTCGCATTGTTTAGCAAAATGTATTCCATTTGCTTGGAACTAGTTGTTGAAGAAGATACTTTCACCTGTTTTGCTTTGAGTCTCTTGTATCTGGCCCTTCAACTGCAGTTGGCTGATCTCCCCAAACTAGTCATGTCCTTAGTTGGCCTAACTTGTTTGGACCAACAATTTGAGGAAGTCCCCAACCTTGCTTGCTTTAAGAAGTCCTGCGCAAGTTATAGTGACGCTATCTTGGGCCTGAATCTGCAAAGTTGACTTGTTTCCTAAACTTAGCGTTGGTAACTTTCCTTCATTAAACCTAGGATTAAGGGTCTTGAGATGCTGACTTTCTCCTCCCATAAAGTTTGAAAAACTTTCCCTTTTGGATAGAGGATTTGCTTGCAACACCCTTGAATTCAATCCCAGATGATAATCGCCCATATTGAGCACTTTTCATCGTGTCTCCCCTAACCGGAAAACTGCCATTGCTGCTGCCAAGGGACCTTCAAGCGATTGATAACTGCCTGCCTGTAACCCTTATTTAGCATTTTTGGAGGCCATAAACTGTGTCATACAGTTGTGGAACCATAGTCCAGACACTTTGGTTGCATGATTGCATCTCCTTTGCAGCCCTCTGAGTTGCACACCTATCTTCACCTACCTTGCTTCTCTTTGTGTGACCCTACTATCTCCTCTGCAGCATAGCTGGACTTATAGTCGTAAATTGTAGATTCCCTTCATCTCAACTGTCTAAAGGCACTTCTCCTTTACACATCTTTCATAACATTATTTTGTTCATTATGAATAATTTATCCAAAATTATGAAAATGGTTACCATAGTTAACACTTGGCCATCTTTTTTGTTATAAAACCTGTATCTTTTTAAGTTTTACTAAATTATACTCACCATTGTAGGACCAAGCGTGTATCATTTCACCAAAATTTATAGCTAATATTAAGAGTTTATTTCCAATAGATTAAGGTGAATGAATAATATAACGTTGAACGATAAATTAAGGAATGAACATATTCACAAAAAACTAGGATAGCACTGGTCGAAGACAAGATAAGGGAAGAGCGGCTTATAGATGGTTTGGGAATTTGAAAGACAGGCCAAGCAACTAACTTTTGAGGAGGGAGTTATTGTTTCTGGCATAGTTTTAAACACGGACTGAACCGTAATGGGCCACTTTTTCGATTAAGGTGATCCCATTAAACCGGTTTTGAAATGAATTGGGGGTCAACCTAGCCTGACCTGGCTGGCTCGTTGAGCTGGATGGGTCGACCCGGCTCTTATTAATAGAGTAAACAAGGCAAAGCATTTTGCATGCAGTGGGTATTGAAACCAGGTCTTGATTGCCTAGGAAGAGGCGCACTACTATTGAGCCAACAATCAATTTGAGCTATTTCTCAACAATTATTATATTTTTATGCTTCTTACGGCCATGTGTCCATTATCATTAAATAGATTTTATATTAATTAATGGGAATACCATTAATGTGAGTCTAGCCACATACTTTGCTTTCAATATTTTTCTGGCTCCTAATGTTATATTTTATTGTTTAAATAAATTTCAAGAATACAACAACAACAACAACAAAAACAGCAACAACAACAAGCCTTAAGTCCCACTAGGTGGGTTGGCTACATGAATCCTTTTCCACCAATTCACACGATCCAAAGCATTTTCCTCTATTAGATTAAGGGCAAATAAATTTCAAGAGTATTTTATAAAATAAAATAAAAAAATTATAAATTTATCTAATTTTTTTTAGTAACTATATTTTTATTATAATTATTTAATAGGTAATTTAATCTAGCCACATATTTTTAGTATTAGCTTTGATGATGATAATATCATTATTATTATATCTGTTTATGTGTGTGTGTGTGTGTATATGTTGACTTTACCGGTTCGACCTTTAGTCCAAATGGTCTAACCAACCCCGTGGCTTCATTGGGTCGGTCACCGGTGTCGGTTTTAAAACCATGGTTTCTACTTTATGGTATTAAAAGGGGTAGGGGTATACCAAAAATCATTTGGAATGAGATAGTGAGGAAGGACTTAATAGCTCTTAAGCTAGCAGAAGAAACTGCCCTTGGGTGAATTGTCAGAAAAGGATTCATGTAGCCTACCCCACCTAGTGGGATTTAAGGCTTGTTGTTGTTGTTGTAAGGTGGGAATTCATAATTTGGTGCGGAAGTGATATAGGAACTCAAGCTACCCCCTTCAAAAATGTCATTGGTTCCATATCGACTAATGGTGCCTTGCAAGAACGGGAAGAAGAGAATTGAGGAATCACAGAAATATATAAATCATAGGAAGATGGAAGAAAGAGAGAGGTAACTGGAAATAGATTAGAAGAGGTAAGGAGAGAGAGAGAGAGAGAAAGATGGCGCAGGGCCATGATATATATCTTTTAGCATAGTCATTTGGTTGATCTTGAGGTTGATGCTTACAATGAGTCCCCCGTCCCTCATTTATACTAATTTTCTGAGAGTCCTATCTCACCAGGGACACACTATAGCAGCCCAAGCATTGCATGTTTTGACTGAGCCTGCAGGCCCTGCACCTTGCAAGTTTATTGCTGCCACACCTTAGCGAACCATCTTTTTTCCCCATTCTCCAAATATAATGAATAAATAAATAAATAAATAAATAAATAAATAAATGAATACTTAACCGAAAAATTAAAAAGAAAGAAGCAACTGCCTGTTGGTGCTGGGAATTTAACGCACAACCTTGGCTCAAATATCAATTGTACAACTGAATGCCTAAATATGTGGTGCTCCACCAATACCAATAATAGTGAGACTGTTACTCATACCCAAGGTCTTAAATTTCGATTTCAACTTAAAATTTTGAAGCTCCAAAAGTATGGAAATTTCGACGGATTTTTTGATTTCGGTGTCAATTTCGATTTCGATTTGAAAAAATAACAGAAATTAGTAGTAAAACATGAAATTCTTTGTGAAACTTTAGAAATAGTTAACAAACATAATAATATAAGTTTAGGACTAATATATTACAAATTAAATACATCTATGTTTTGTAAGAGGTAGAAAAGTTGTAAAATAGTATGTGTATCAAACATATTTGTAAGATAATGTATATTAAACATATTCAGTTAATACAAATGAAATTCATAAATCATTTAAATATTATTTATTATACAAATAATGATATTTTAGACATGAATGGCTAAATAAAATGTTACTGTAAGTTTATTTTTTCATACAATTTCAAAACCATTTTTAATAATATTTTGTTTTGATAAAATAAATAAAATAAATTAAGATAGAAATTTCACTTCACTCCTAAATTTCTCATTTGAATTCTGACAAAATTTCATCGTATAGTTAAAATTTCGACAAGTTTCGCAAAAATTTCGAGCTTTTGATAAATTTCGGATGATTCGTTGAGATTTCGAGGGAAATTATGCAAGACAGAAATCGACTGCTATTTCAATTTCGAAGGTGATGAAAATCGGAAATTTTGAAAATTTTGTGGAAATTTAAGACCATGCTCAAACCCTTCATTCTATGACAGCCCAAGCACCATTTTTCTATTGTAACTTGACCCACAGTCCGGGCCTCTGCTATTTTGGTTGATTGTTGTGACAGTTGGCCAACATACCATTTTTGGCTCATCTTTTCGCATGATTTTGTCATGCACTACTGATTCATTCAGACTCCCCCCACCTCATGCTCCTTATTCTCAGCTTTGTTGTTTGCTAACTTGAATATATTCGCGCACCCTTTTCCTTTGAAGTTTCCTTATATCTTCATTTCCATTAATCTCTGCATAGGAAATCTGAATAAGTTGAATAGGCTTTATTTCGATTTCATATTTAAAGTGTGGCTAAAGGATGGAATTGCTAGTAGGAATGGACGAACTCAAATAGTAATCTGCTGTGAAATGAATTCAGGTGAAACAGGAGCAGATGAAATTAAGCAGTGCATCTATTCAATCAACCAAAGGCTCAAGCATTTTTGTGACTGGTTACTGGAAATAATGGCAATGGGGGACTTGGATGCTTTCTTTCCAGCTGCAACACGTGAGTATGCTCCTGTTGTAGAAGAGGTTTGGAAGGATCCTGCCATTCAAGAAACTTACAAGAGGAAGGAGGAATTGCGTTTCCTCCCTGATGTTGCTAAATATTTCTTAGATCGGGTATGTGCTATGCTATTTTGTTTTGCTTCAATGTATAATTTATTGTTTATTAACTGGAATAATTTATGTTTCTGAATTTTTTTTAATAGCATAAGAAGATTAATTCATTAGATAAGAAATAATATACAGAAAGGATAATAAGAAATTTTCATAAACAAAAGGAAGGAAAATATGCAATAAACCATAGACCAAGAAACAGCAATCAAACTAACACAAAGCTATCCAATCCTGTTGGACATTAGAAAGGCTCACTCCTTTAAAGCATCCGACAGAAACACACCAAAGCTCTAAATTATGGATATTCTCCCATAACAAAGGAATTCAGCTTTTCCCCATAAATATACAAGCATTTCATTCCAGCCATAAAAACAGAACTGCAAAAACTGCACAACCCCACGAAGCAGTGCATCCTTTCTTATACCAAAACCAGAGAATGAAATGGTCGGTAGTTGCTCCGCTGACTCTGGACAAGCCCAACTTTCTCCCATAATGCCAAAATGCTTATTCCATGTATTCCAAGCAAAAGAACAATGCAAGAATGTGGAAAGATTGTTGCTGTTAACCCTATTGAGAACAACCATCCAAATATTTGAAGGAACTTTGGCCTTCCAAACAATGTTATGGAGCGGAAAGGATATATTAGCATTACTTGAAGAAAGTCATAGAAGGATTTGCAAGAATAAACCATCGAGGAATCTGAAGACCAAGAACAACTATCCACTCTAAATTAAGGATTTGAATTGCAATCGCTCTCGTTCGCCCATTTAAATTCAGTCTTTTGCCTCCAACTCCTCACTTTCTTGAAAATCAAGTCCTCCCAACTCGTTTTTCAATGAGACCTGTTTAACCTCCTCAACCTTCAAAATACTAACACGGTACACCTTCCTCTTTTCTATCTAAATAATTCAACCCACTCAAAATACCAGCCTTCATAATCCTAACATCCCCAAAAACCATCGTGTTCTAATTCTTTAAAGTCTCTAAACCCTTCCTATCCCCTTTAAAATCTTCACTCTATGAATCTCTAACCAAAGAGGGAACAAAATAATATGATCAAGCCATATATTCTCAAAACAAAAAGGTGAAGGACTCCGCTTTACTTTACAAACAAGAGATTGATCAAACACAGATCTAGAGAACGACAGTTTTGAGAAGGATTGCTAAACTTGTCCTCCCAATCACTGCAAAACAAAACTCCTCTCACCAACTAGCAACGACCCTCTAACTACCTACAGACCAAGAGAAAAGCACATTACCTAGGGCAGGCCGCTTAAACGACAATGTCTAATGAATCTATCAAAGTTTTGCATATTCAAACTTACCACCTTCCCCCTTTTTTCTCCTCAAGAAACTTTACAACATTCAAATCACCATTGACAACCCATCTAGGGGAACAAAAGCCATAAGCAACATATAACTCATCCTAAAAGGTAGACCGAAAAGTGGGTCTAGAAGGACCATAAACATACATGACCCACCCATAGTTTAAAAGTCAGTGTCTAATGCTTTTATGGTTAGTAACTATACTCCAAGACCGTTGTAGGATGATAACTTCTACATATTGACCATTACGGGCCGTTATTAGTTGTTATGGGCGGTTACAATGTCAAACTAGCTGTAGCTGACTAAAATAAGTTTTTGAGTCCTTTTTTGTTTTTTTACCTTCTCTTTCCCTTTATTGAAGCTTAAAAACACAATTTTAAATTAGTTTCTTTTTTTATTTTTTTTTTTAAAAATATTTTTGGGTTTATTTTCCTTGACATTTTATATGCATTTTTTTAATCACTAGCATTCAAATAAACCCAACTTTCTCTCGTTAAATTACATATGTTTATACTCTAAGTTCTTTCAAATTTATTTTATTTTATTTTATTTTTCTTATGCCTTATTTAGAGACAAAAAAATACATTCTATTGGTATGCATTTGTTCTTGTTAACAGATGAACTTTTCTATATTTTATTTTTTGGATAACAAAAATTACATTAAAGACTTTAGAGCACAAAGTGGCATTCTATATTTTTTATTTCTTTGTATTTATGATTTCTTAGTTTTTTTTTTTTTTATGATAGCAAAAGAAATTTTCATTAATAGGGAAAGAATTTACGGAAGGGAGAATAAGACATCTCCCAATAAAAATGTGGGACAAAGTAGAAAAAAGGAACTAAGAAACAGAAAGAGAAAAATCATCAAGCCAGCAAGTTCCTCCAGTCTCTTTCTAAATCTGGAAAAAAGCACCCCTGAAAATTCCAAATCCAACATACCACAAAGAAGCCATGTAGTGAATCTTTTCCTACACCAGGCCCCATTTAAAATTTTTCCAACAAACGGTCCGTGCATTACGCTCCAACCATAAATCACATAAGACAGCAAATATTCCACTCTTCCACAACGCTGCCCTATCCTTCTTCCAAAACCTGCGAAGGAGGTGGCTAACAAATCTTCCACCAAAATGAACAAACCCAACTCTTATCCATGATACTGAGCTGTTTGTTCCAAATCTTCCCAGCAAATTTGCAATGCAAAAGAAGATGAGATGCTGTTTCAGACTTCCTATGACAAAGAACACAAACATTTGGAGAGAGAGGCTTCAAAGGTCTCCTGATCAGCTACAGGTTATTAGTATTAATTTTGTTAAACACAACCAGCTATGTAAAAGCAAATCTTTGGGTAACTTTGGCCTTCCAAATAATAGAAGAGAGAGGAAATGAAGAGTTGGTATGGATCAAGGATTCAAAGAATGATTTGCAAGATAAGACCCCCAACTAATCCAAAGACCATGAACGAATATCCGTCCTTGACAAGTAACTTTTTTTTTTTTTTTTTAAGAACAAAAGAAGATATATTAGATGAAAAGAAGAGAATGTACAATGTGCAGGGCAAAAAGTCCACCAAATAGCAAAAAAAAAAAAAAAGAGGAAAAAAATAAAAATAAAACAAAACTAAACAATATTAGCCAAGGAACCCTGCTTTTCAAACCCTTTCCGTCATATTTTACCATGCCCTTCAAATTCTCTAATTCCTTTTGCCCCTTCATCTTTCAACTTTTACCACCATCCATATGCACTTTATTTCTTCCAATATCACTCAACTTTAAATCCCTTTTATCCAAAAGATTTTGAGCTTCTAAATCCGACTTAGGAATCTCCACCATGGGTGTAGGCAAATTTTCATCTCTACTCTGTAACTTGTTCACAACCCATTGTTATCAAAAATAGAAACTCCCTCCAAGCCTTGCAATCGGGGTGGATGGAGATATGAAAATCCCCTATTTCATTTCAAGAATCAGAAATGTACCCATATTGTTCTTAACTCTCATCTAATAACAACCCCCACCACAATCAAACTCACTAGCATCATCACTCTTTGAATCCGAAAAGTTCCCCCATTTCTTTCCGATCTTTTTTTTACTAACCTGGTTGCTAAATCCAACCTTTTGTTTTCACTAGGGTCTTCCACAATACTCGGCTATCCTTTTGAATTTCTTCTTAGTAACTTTGGTACTGACTCACCAGAATTTTCTCTCTTTTCCTCAAAAACCTTCTTCATTTCAGCGCCCATACAAGCTGTCCTCCTACATGCATAAACATTTTTACCATCAAATCTATCAACATTAAGAATCTGATT
This sequence comes from Malania oleifera, assembly GCF_029873635.1. Lineage (NCBI taxonomy): Eukaryota > Viridiplantae > Streptophyta > Magnoliopsida > Santalales > Ximeniaceae > Malania > Malania oleifera. The sequence continues at coordinate 54,403,798 of NC_080422.1, read as the reverse complement.
GGCAGATGTCTCCTCAAGCCCAGCTTCTTATTTTTTACTCTTTTCCATACTGCTTTCTAATACCTCTTCAATATTTGACACAATTTTCACCACATGATCTTGTTTCTAATCTCATATGCTATTCTGAATTTGTTCATCACTCCGACTCAAATCTCGGAAGGCTGTATGCTGGGTTTGGATTCCATTAGCAGAATGTTTAGAGTAGGGGTGAGCATTCAGTCGGTTTGGGCAATTTGGTCAATTAACCGAATTAATCGAGTTTTTTAAATTAGGAATTTGCCATAAGCGAACCGACCGAATTAATTTTCTTAACCGACCATTACTCGACCGAACCAAATTTTCGGTTAGTTCTGTAAACTGAATTTAACCGAACCAGATTGCAATTATTGATTTTCAAAAATCATTTCTATTGCATCCATATTATCTTTTTATAAAATTTATTATAAAATTTATTTTTTACTTCCATTGTATCAATCAATTATTAATGCATGGTAAACATCGTAAGATATATGTAACTCTTTAACAAAATCAACCCAAATTCACTCAAATTTAAATTCTCTTAGCAAAAAATAAAAAAAATTGTCAAACACTCTATGTACTACAAAATTTGTTAGAGCTGCTACTTGCTAGTTTGCCACCTGCTTGACTTGAATCCATATTCCTATGCTCAAGGATTATCACAATAAATGAAATTAAGTTAGCTACTAGATAGTCTGTGCTAGACTCTCGATTGTCCAAACTTCAGAGTCTATGCTGTTATATTACACACCAAACATGAAATTTAAATTCTTTGCGCAAAATTAAAACAAAAACAACATGATATCTAAATTATTTGTGCAAAAATTAAAACAAAAACTGGGAGAAAAGTTGAAATGGCTTCATGCATCAGCTACCACTTCATGGTTTCTTATCTCACAAACTCCCACTCAGTCCTCAGCTCCTATGCTGTAAATATTTGAAAATGACAAGCCATTAAAATTCCAGGTTTTCAACAATGAGAAAAAATAATAAATTATATAGTATCAATAATGATAATTGATAGCATGTAATCTATATGACAAAGCTCTTATTTAAGCATAATCTTAATTTCATATACCTTTGTCTTTCTTTGTCAATGTTATTCACCAAGTGTGCTGGTACTTGTGGTTGCTGTCTCCAATGCAATTTTGACAACTCTAAAAAATTGTATTGAAGCATTTGTAAGTTATAATAACTAATCATTCAATGAACAAATGAAAATTTCTGACAATATATATTTGTATATAAATATAATATTACCTTTTTCTAGATTTTCAAGGTCATATAAGTCTTCTTCAACCTTAATTGGAGTATATGAACCGTGGATCCAATCTTGTGTACATATAAGAGCTTGCACAATTTTAGGAGTCAAAGAACTCCTAAAGGCATCAAGAACACGTCCTCCGGTGCTAAAAGCAAACTCTGAAGCAACTGTGGAGATGGGTATTGCCAAGATATCACAAGCCATATGTGAAAGGATGGGAAACCTTGGACTATTTAACTTCCACCACTCCAAAATATCAAAGTTCTCCACGTTATTTTTACAATCCTCACCCAAATACCTATCCAAGTCTGATTTGTTATCTCCACCTCCAATTTTGGTCTTGAATTTTTGATGCAAAACTTTGAACTTTTGTTGTACTTCCTCGAGACCAGTGGAGCTTGAAGTTTCACTTATGCTTGATTCTTTATTTTTAGATTGTGACAAATTCTTATACTCAGCAAACAATTCAAATGTGGTATCCTTCACCTTTTTCCCCATCAATAAACCTTTGTCACCTTCATACATCATAGAAATAGCATATTGCACAAATTCCAGCTTACGTCGAGGGGCAAGAACGGATGTAACAAAAATCAACATATTCATTTTCTCAATGTTTCCCCAATACTTGTTGTATTTTTCCTCCATTTGTATACTCATTAAACTCAATTCCAAGTCATCACTACTCTCCCACTCTTTTAGAAGACAATCAATCCCAATAATTTCATCTAAAAAGATACTACTAGTAACATACAAAAAACCAAAAACTCGTAAAGTGAGACCATAGATGTGTTCCAAAAACATCACAAACTTTCTAACTTTTTCCCAATCAAATCTACTTGGCCATCCCTAGCCTCAAGCTCAGTTCTAAAAAAAGGATCTTCATCCCTAAACCTATCAAAAGCTATTTCGTATCTTTGAGCAGTATCTAGCATCATATAAGTAGAATTCCATCGAGTGCTAACATCTAGGCACACCATCTTTTTGCATTTAGTTTTTCTATCTCTGCACAATGCTTGAAATTTTTCAGCCTAGCTGGTGAATGCTTAACATATCTCACTGCGTCCATAGCACGAGCAACTGAATCCCTCATTTCTTTCAAACCATCTTGCACAACTAGGTTTATTATATGTGCACTGCATCTCATGTGAATGAATTTACCCCTTAAAATGTCCTTCCTCCAATTTGAAAGTTTTTTTTTATGTAGGAAACTGCGCCATCATTTGAACTTGCATTATCTATTGTCAGAGTAAACACATTGTCAACTCCCCACTCAAGAAAACACCTCTCAATAGCCATACCTATCTCCTCACCTCTATGACTAGAAATTGGACAAAAGTTAAGGATCCTTTTGTTTAATTTCTAGTTATCATCTATGAAGTGTGCGGTCAAACACATATAATTCACCTTTTGCAAGGAATTCCACGTGTCAATTGTGATACTAACCCTTTGAGAGGAGGTTTTCAAAAAATTTTTCAACTGCAACCTCTCTTCCATATAAAGGTCATAACAATCCCTAGAAATTGTCCATCTTGATGGAATTCGAAAATGAGGACATGTAACTTTCATAAGATGTTTGAGCCCCATATTCTTTACAACTTTAAATGACAATTCATGAACAATAATCTTGTAAGACATGCCTTTCAAATTGCTTCTTGGTCAAACTTGCAATTTGTAAGAGTTGCCTCTGAGCCCTTTACATTTTTTGAGGTTGGTTGATAATTTAGTTGTGTTTGTTTTGTTTCTTCAAAATATGGATTTTTTGAACATCTAATCATATGTTATCTAAGGGTGCCCGTACTGTTTTTTTAAGGATCAGCACAGTAATCATTATGACAATAATGACACTTACCCTTAGCTTCACCGGACTCCGTCACAAATTTAGTGAAGTGATCCCACACTTCAGATCTTGGTCTCATTCTCTTTCTCGTTTTTTTATTAGATTCAATGGGATGATTAATATCACTTCCACCTATCATGTTTCCATTTTAAGCTTGAGGTTGGGAAGCCCCTTGCATAGTGTTTGCATCCTCCAACACCTCCACCTCCTGGGCAAGTCATTACTCACTTTTCCTTTATTAAACATCTGAACAAAAAGAAAATGAAAATAAAGTGAAATCATAAATAAGAACTCTCAAATGGGCTAAAACAAATTCAAGGGACCAAAATCTAATACCATTAAAAATTTATTTCATCCCAATCTGCAATGACTATGTATTATAGATCATTGAACCGGGATAACAAATATTAAAGCATCTAGGCCTAGAGACAATATCATCACAACCGGCAAGGCAGTATATAAAATGTGCTTGAAAATTTTCATTGAACCAGGATAATGAATATTAAGGCATCTAGATCTTGAGACAACATATCGTCACAATCAGCAGGGCAGCATATGGCAGAAGATAAACTGCATCTAGAAGACTAGGTCTAGAGACAAAACATCATCACAACCAGTAGGGCAATATATGGCAGAAGATGAAATGCATCTAGATTTAGAGATAAAAGATCATCACAACCAGCATGGCAATATATGGCAGAAGATAAACTGATAAAAAAAATCAGTAATAACTAACAAGCTGACAGGTGACGGCATGTCAAGGGCAAGGCTAACAAGCTGACAGGCGACGGCCACGGCGAGGGCGAGGCAACAGAACGGCAGTTGGCAAGGGCGAATCAACTAGGTGACTAGAGAGTGGAGTGTGACTGGTCCAGGTCCAGTGGCGAGCAACGACTGTGGACTGCGGCATGCGACTAGTAGAGGAAGTGAATTTCTCTTGGTGTGTTTTGCTTACAACTTGGAGATGTATATATATAACTATACAAGAGAGTGAGGTTATCCTAACATTTCGATGTGGGACTAAAACTATACACTATGTTCAATACTCCCCCTAAAGTTGGAACGAAGATGTTGACAAGTCGAAGCTTGGAGATAGCAGTCTGTAATAAACCGGGGCCAACAGACTTGGTGAAGACATCAACAACTTGGCCTTTGGAGGAGATAGTGGGGAGAGATAATCCCAGAACGAACTTTTTCCCTGATGAAGTGAATGTCCACCTCAATATGCTTGGTCCTGAAGAGAGGGATATAGCAGACTTGTTGTCACAAAACAACAAAGAAGAGTCTGTCACAGGAAAGCCAATCTCATATAGGAAAGAGTGTAGCCATAGGATCTCACAGTTAGCTTGTGCCATAGCCCGATATTCAGTCTCACCAGAAGAACGTGAAACCATCGCCTACTTTTTGCTTTTCCAAGAAAGAAGATGATCACCCTTGAAAGTACAAATATCTGAGGTAGATTATCTGTCAATCTTGAACCCAGCATAGTCAGCATCAGTAAACACGGAAAGACCTGGTTGTATTCTAGATGAATAAAACAATCCTAGTTCAGGTGAGGTCTTCACATACCGTAAGATGTGATAGACAACATCAAGATGTGAAGTTCGGGGAGAATGCATGAACTGATTTACTAGGCTCATTGCATAGGCCAAATCAGGCCGAGTGTTGGTCAAGTAGATGAGGCGACCAACAAGTCTCTAATACACCGAAGGGTTTGTCAATAGATCACCAAACTCTGTAGAAAGAGAGATATTCGGATCTAGGGGCGTAGAAACAGGCCGACATCCCAACATACCAGTGTCCATAAGGAGATCGAGGGCATATTTTCATTAAGAGAGGGAAATGCCCTTGCGGGAGCTTGCTATCTCAATGCCCAAGAAATACTTAAGAGGTCTCAGATCCTTGATGTCAAAGGTATCTCCCAAGTCCTTTCTAATATGAGCAATTCCAGACAAGTCATTACCTATAACAGTAATATCATCCACATAGACAAAGATAATAGTGCAATGACCATGGGAGAGACGCCTAATAAAGCAAGTGTGGTCTGATTGGCGCTGAATAAATCACATAGAGAGAACCACATCACTGAATCTTTTAAACGGGCTTGCGCAATTTACACACTTGCCAAAATACTCCCCCTGAGTAAAAATAATCGGGAGGGGGATCCATGTAAATAGTATCAGTAAGATCACCATTCAAGAAGGCATTCTTGACATCAAGCTGGTATAAAGGCCAAGTGAAAGAAGTTGCCAAAGATATCAAAAGGCGAATAGTAGTGAGTTTTGCCACAGGAGCATATGCAGCATGAAAATCTTGACTTGGAATCTGCATAAAACCCTTAGCCACTGAGCGGGCTTTATACCTGTCAACAGTACCATCTGCAAGGTGCTTAATTGTGAACACCCACTTACATCCCACCGTGCGTGCACCTGAAGGAAGGGGAACAAGATCCCAAGTATGCTGCTGATGTAGAGCTTCCATCTCAGTATGCATGGCGGCAACCCATTTGGGGTCCTGGAGGGCCTCATTAACTAAGCGAGGTATGATAATCGCATCAGCCTGTCCCAAAAAGGCTTGATAACTCGAGGAAATACCCTGATAAGAAAGATACTGGGAGATAGGGTGGTCAGTAGAACAGATTAAAGAAAGTCTATCAGGAGCTCGACGGGTTCGAGAAGGATACCGTGAGGAGGGAGCAGGGGGATCAGGGACTATAGGAGACATACCCGAGCTCGGTGTAGATGCTGGTAGAGGCTCCAAAGGGCTCGGTCGGCGAGTGTAAACTTGTGGAATGAGAGAGATTTGGTCCTACCCAGTGGGGATAGAGGTAGGAGGCTTTGAAGATGAAGACAACACCAGAGAGGAGGGCACTGGTATAGATGGGAGAAAGATAGGCTCAGGTTGAGGAAGTGGAGATGGCACTGACAGAGATATGGAAGGAGAGGAGTCAATGTAGAATAGGGTAGACTCATGGAACATGACATTGAGAGAGTGATGGGGTAGACTCATGGAACATGACATTGAGAGAGTGATAAGTGTGTTGACCAATAGTATCATAACAACGATATCCCTTAGACATAGAGGAATACCCTAGAAAAATGCACTAGATGGATTTATCATCAAGCTTGGTCTGAGAAGGACTCCGGTCATGAACAAAGCAGGTGCATCCAAACACTCTAAGAAGAAGTGAGAAAAGGGACCCGACAGGATGCAGAAGATGAAGTGGAGCAGAATTATGCAATGCACGACTCAGGGTACAATTGAGAAGATAGGCTGCAGTGAGAACGGTGTGAGGCCAATAAGACTTGGGGATGTGCATTCCCCGAAGAAGACAATGGACAATAGACATGATGTGGCGATTTTTGCGTTCAGCCACACCATTCTGTTCAGGAGTGTAGGGACATGTTAGTTGTTGGAGAATATCCTGTTGACACAACCTAGCATGAAACTCATTACTAAGGTACTCACGACCATTGTCAGACCTCAAGATACGAACTACGGTATTGTATTGAGTCTTAATCATTCGCAGGAAAGCCTGAAAATGAGTGTAAACTTTAGATTTATTTTTCATAAGGTAGACCTTGGGACAACGGGAGTAGTTGTCAATAGAGGTGACATAATATCGATGCTGAGTGAGTAAGGAGACGGGGGAGGGACCCCAGACATCACTATGAACAATATCAAAAGCTGCAAGAGAACGGTGCATATGTGACGGATAAGATGAACGAACATGCTTAGATAATTTGCAAGTAGCACATTGAAAATTAAAATTCTTGCTAGCTTTATTAAATTCTGGAAACAACCAACACAAATATTTAAAATTTGCATGTCCCAAATGGGCATGCCACAAATCCAAGGTTTTTAAAGAGAAAACAGCGGAAACATCACGAGGCAAAATAGAAGCCTGAAAGCCAGAAGAGGATGCAGGACAGGAAGGCAGATCGCCAAAGTAGTAGAGCCCGTCCCTTTCAAAGCCCCTGCCAAAAATCTTTCTCGAACTCAGGTCCTGCAAGTAACAAGAGTTGGGTAAGAAAATTACAGCACAGTTGTATTGTTTGGCAATCTGGTTAACAGATAACAAGTTATAGGAAAATTGTGTGGAACATAATAAACAGGTGATAAAGATAGAGTCGATGATAAACAGGCAGTGCATTGGGTATGAATGGAACGAGAGGTACCATCAGCAATGCAGACATTATGAACCAACGAAGGGACAGGGGATGTAATGAGAGATGCCTCACTAGTCATATGGTTGTTCGCCCTTGAGTCTAGTATCCAATTGGGTGTGCCACCGAGCGTGTCAGACTTACTTAAAAGGGTAGTAAGGTTACTTGCAGCAAAGGTGGCTATAAAGGAAGATGCAGTTGGTGCAATAGAGGCAAGGAGCCTAATCTGAGACTGAAGCTGAGTAAGCTGAGCCTGGAGCTGAGAGAAATCTTGAGCAGCAGCAAGCGCAGGAGTAAGAGAAGCCGAAGATGCAGGAAGAGATTCTACAACAGCTCTAGTGTTAGACGGTCCTCGACCTTTGCCACGACCACGACCATGAGAGGCTTGTTTGGAGTAATGCTTCTGCAGCTCTGGGTGGAGAATGAAGCAGTGTTCCATGGTGTGATTATTCTGTTGGCAAATCCAAGGAGAAGACGTCGTCGACGATCATCACCATCAATCATTGCAAATGCCTCGTACAAAGAAGGCACCGGGAATGTGTTCAAAATTTGAGTTCGAAGTGATTCGAACTTAGGTTTTAAACCCATCAAGAATTGATAGGTATGCCGACGATCTTGGCTCTTGGCCTCAATAGTTGCTTCGGAAGAAAACTCAGAAGGAGGCTCATACTGGGCGAGTTGCTCCCACCGTGGCTGGAGATAGCCGAAGAAGTCAGTCACGGATAAACTTAAAGAAGCCAGGGTTGCTTGGTGGAGCTCCCGATAAAGCTCAAAAATCCGAGCCTCACACCTTGTGTGGGTGAACATTTTAGTTAAGATGGATCAAAGGCTATGAACAGTATTGTGAAACATGAACATCCTGTAGAGGCGGTCTTCCATAGAAGCAAATATCCAACCTAAGATGACTCAATTGTCAATGGACCACTATCGGTGAGCTGGATCAGTATTAGTAGGGTGAGACTCCAATCCTGACAACCACTCAACCTTGTTATGAGCCCTAAGATATAAGCGAAGGGACTGTGACCAGACATGATAGTTGCCGCCATTCAAAAGAATGCTGGTGACCTTCTGAACAGGAGCAGTCTGAGCCAGAGACAAGCCAGGGCATGGAAGGTTTAGAGGAGAAAAAAGGGGATGTATTATCCTTGGTAGCCATTGTAAAGAAGAGGAATAGGCTGCAAAAGTATCAATGCAGCAAAGCAAGTTGCTGAAAGAGTGGTTGGAAAAAATAGAGAGTGAATGATTGTGCTAAATTACACTAGCTAATTCTCAAGGAAGTGGGGGGTCACAATGGACCGCTTAAGTCTCACTTTCCTAGACAGAATTTCCCTTAGACATGTAATTAGCACAATACATTACTACAACTATACCTGATAATAAAAATAGGCATGCTTTATATGGAAGGGGAAGGATCGAAAAGCTACCGAAGACGCCAAAGAAGTCACCGCCTTAAAGTCGCCAGAAAAGTTACTAGAAGATGCCGGAAAGGCGTCGGAGTTGCCGGAGAAGTCACCAAAAGTTGCCGGAAAGTTATAGGAAGATGCCGGAAAAGTCGACGGGGGCTGACGGAAAGTTGCCGGAAATTCACCGGAAAGCTAAAGGAAAATCGTCGGAGTCACCAGAAAGTTGACGGAAAGGATATCGGAGTCGCTGGAGCCGCCGGAAATTCATTGGAAAGCTGCCGAAAAAGTCGTTGAAGTCGCCGGAAGGTACCAGGAAAATAGTAGACTAAGTTTTCTAATGTACGAGATCCACTAAAGTTGAAAGAACAGAGCATACGACTCAACCTACTACCAATGAAGTTTTCTGATGCACAAGTTCCACATACGTGGCGAGTGCAGAGCATATGACTCAATGGAGAACCCGTACCTTAAACCTTGCTCTGATACTACGAAGAGAGTAAAAGAGAGAGAACTTTACAAGAGGAAGTGAATTTCACTTGGTGTGTTTTGCTTACAACTTGGAGATGTATATATATAGCTATACAAGAGAGTGAGGTTATCCTAACATTCCAATGTGGGACTAAAACTATACACTATGTTCAATAATTTTCCTTCCAACGCCACCTGACTCCTCGATCTTTGGCTTGAACTATCAGTTGATTCAGCACCAACACTAGAATATGCACGAAAAACCTTTGCTATCTCACAAAAATCACTTAGGGAAATTTACCACCCATCACCTTTAATGCCTCCAGGAATAAACACTGAAAATCTCTTTTCCTTCCACCACTACCCTAACTCCAAATACTTTCCCACCTTTGTCCACCTAATTAACATCCTATACTTTGTGAATCTCGTTTGAAAAGTTCAAAATCCCCTTTGCATCCGACCAAAAGAAGACAAATCAGCAAACCAGACCACTGTTTATCTAGAAAACCTAATCCACCTGTTACGAGAGGCTTTATTCTCGACCACAAGCAAAGATAAGATCCAATACTTTGTGAATCCCATTTGAAAAGTTCAAAATCCCCTTTACATCCGATTGAAAGAAGACAAACCATCAGCAAACTAGGCCACCAATTCTTTAGAAAACCTAATTCACTTGTTACGGGAGACATTATTCTCAACCACAAGCAAAGATGAGATCTCCCTAAATGCAAATCTGAAGTTTTTCCTTCAATCTGAATTGATGGCTTCTGCATAACCAAATTCCTCTCTTGTGTTTGATAACTAGGAAGACCGTAATCGAAGGTTGAAAGATGCTTCAAACAATATTTGAAGGCCTAGGAAGGGTTTGAGCAGTCTCTGAAGGTTTAGGAAGGTTTCCATATGGAGAGTAGATAGAGCCACCGAAGGTCCAATTGCTAGTGCAGGCTTTGAAGGTCCAAGAAGGTTGGAATAAGAAGAGAGCCTTTCGGCAGTCTAATGATGGTTGGAGAGTGAGTCGGATGGCTTGCGATAGGGAGACACGAGAGTTTGGAGAGGAAGGTCATCATAAGTTGAAGGGGATTTTTGGTAGGTTGAATAGAAATAGGGTTCAATTGTTGTGGATAATATGGAGCTTTGGTTCAATTTAGTGTTAGGGCATCACGATAAAGAGGTTTCAAGTCAAAAGATTTGGGATGAAAGTGATTGATGAGGCTTGCCATACTTATTTTCACAAAGGTGGGCAATGTTAGGAAGAGAGTGTCACGAGAACCTCTTCTATCTTAGCCCCTGAGGGTAGGTTACTATTACTTAATGAGGACAACAAGGACGACAACTCCATTTTCTCCCTATCGCTGAGAGGTCTCCTGAAGTGGAGGCTCCAAGAAACCAAAGGACTACTCAAATTGCTAACCAAGAAATAAATGACACTATTTGACTCTAAGTCTCAATCTAAAAAGACAAGGGACAGATGTAGTAAAAGAATCATTCCCAAGCCAAGGGTATTTTCAAAAATGAATCTGGGAACCCCTCCTTACCTCAAATTTAGTGAGGAGTGAAAAGAGAATACATTTGAGAAATAGACCTCCACGGACTCCCCTAAGAACATCTTAAACTAGCATTGGTATCCTAACTGTTTATACCAAATTCTAGTCCGGGGGTGTGTCGACGGATACATGATGATCCCCCCAAACAAGAAAGTTAAACAAGGGGTGGATAAGACTCTGAGAACGCACAAAGATTGAAAATGCGGAATCACCACCTTTATTATATTTTTTGTTAGGGAAAACAAAGGAAAAAAAACCCTATGAGGTCTATAAAATAGAGAGTATGGGTTCGAAAGTACATTTGTGCGTAGGGAAGGTGGTAGACTAACCATTATAAGGGGAATTAGTCAATCAGCACCCTACCAACACCCATCCTAAGGACGATTGCTGTTGTGTGTATGTGTCTTAACTAAAAATAAAGAAAGGAAAAGTAAGAAGGTCCCCCTTTTGGGTCATTTAGTGAAGCATCACTATCCAAGAGTCCAAACAACAGAGTTAAAAACCTTGACATGCTCTTGTTGGAAAAAAAGGGGGGTTTGGCTTCAAACGACCCTAAATTTTGAAAAATTAAAAGTAAAAATAAAAACTGGTGAAAAAAGGTTTTGTTCGATTGCCAAGAGTAAATTCAAAGATGACCCTTTTTTTGAAAATTAAGATTAGGGAGAAAAGTCAACATCAAAATATCTTACTTCAATCAAGGGCTGGATGAGATGCATGTGATTATTGATTGAATTTCGGATTAATGGAAATTGTAATCTCCATCTCATAATTGAAGTTAGAGAGATTAATGCTAATAGGTTGAAATTTTCCTAGTTGACATCAGGTTTTAATGGAGGGTTGAAGTCAATTAATAATTAATGGATTTAAAAAAAAAAAAAGAAACTCTTAATTGGAAATTGAGGTTTAAATGTGCTTGAAGTCAATCATTGATGAAGGTTTGAAAATCTCTTAATTGACAATTAGGGTTTTGATGGCTGAGGTCAACCCTTACATGGGAGATTTGAAAATCTCTTGATTGTAATCAAGGTATTAATGACTAATTGAGTAAACTCATTAATGGGATTTGAAAATCATTGATTGTCAATTGGGGTTTTAATCGTTGATCAGGTCAACCCTTAAATAGGAGATTTAGAGATCTCTTGATTGACAATCAAGGTTTTAATGGTTGATTGAGTCAAATCTTTAATTAGGGGATTTGAAAATCATTGATTGTCAATTAGGGTTTTAATGGTTGATTGAGTCAATCTTAAATGGGAGATTAGAAAGTCACCTAATTGCCAATCAAGGTTTTAATGACTAATTAGAGTCAACCCTTTAATAGTAGATTTGAAAATCCCTAATTGCCAATCAGGGTTTTAATAACTGATTAGTGTCAACCCTTTAATTGGAGATTTGAAAATCTTTTATTATCAATCAGGGTTTTTAATGATTGATTGGGGTCAATCCTCTAATTGGGGATTTGAAAATTCCTCATTGCCAATCAGGGTTTTAATGATTGATTAGAAGTCAACCCTTTAATTGGAGATTTGAAAATCCTTGATTTCCAATCAGGGTTTTAATGACTAGCTGGAGTCAACCCTCTAATTGGAGATTTGAAAATCATTGATTGTCAATCTAGGGTTTTAATGACTGATTGAGTCTCTTGATTGGGGCAATCAATATTTATGAGAGAGAGATTTGAAATTTTCAAAAAAAAAAAAAAAAAGTTTCCTTTTGATGAGAGGCTTAACAAAAACAGAGAAAACTTTTGAAAAAATTCTAATTTCATCATTGGCCATACAGAAACAATTTGAATAATCTATTGAAAAAAAGAATATTTTGAGAATGGGAATTCTAGATTTTCCCTTAGGGTCTCAGTCCCGTGGTGCAAGCATTGGCTCCTATTCACCCATACGAGCTTAAGGGAGAGCATTTATTCCTGCCTAGGGTTGAGAAGGGAGAGGTCAGCATACGGTGAGATCTCCCCTATTGTCTCATCATTAGCTGGGTCGAGATATTCAGAGAGGCAAATATGGAGATGACCAAAATGAATTAACCCTAGAGTAAGCCTATTGAATCTATCAATCCTCGTTAACACAAACATCCGAATTATAATTGAGCCATGCAAATCATCACCAAAGAGTATTTAAGACACATTCAACTTTGACTTTAGTTCAATGTCAATGATCAATCAAGATATCAAACATAAACAAAAGGCTTCAATCAAAAAAAAAAAAAAAAAAACCAAGCATGAATAATTGTATTTCAATATAAACCAAGATATGCCAAGGTTCTCAAGAGAAGGGTTTTGTCAATGGGTCACCTTTTTCTGCCATTCTTCCCCGTCAACACCTTTTTTTTTTTCTTCAATTGCTTTCATATGGGAAAAAGAGGATTTATTCAAACACATAACTAGAAGATAAAAGGAATTTATTAAGAACAATTGAAATAGCAAACAAACAAATTCAATCTAAGAAACTCATATTTTTTCTTTCATGCGTTCAAATAGGCTTCAAAGAGGATTTAATCATGCAAATGATAAGAAAGCAAGGATAATTATAAGAAGCCCTGACACAGCAAAACAAAAGTGAAACCCTAGCCGCCACCCAAAAGAGTTTGCAGCTGCTGTGTGCTGTGAATACACCATATGGCCACAGCTATTGGGAAAGGATTGAAGTAGAGTTTGACAGGGAGTTTGGAATTTAAGAACGCGAGAGGGCGTCTTGTTTATGAGGTACGCTGCAGTGAGAATGGCGTCACCCCAAAAGTGTTTCGGTACATGTGTAGAGAACCTGAGGGAGCGGGCAACATCTAGTAGGTGCTGATTTTTTCTTTCGGCGATTCCATTTTGTTGAGGAGTGTCAACACAAGAATTTTGGTGTATGATAACTTGACTCAAGAGATAATCAACAAGAATGGATTTGAAATATTCTTTGGCATTATCAATTTTCACAATTTGTATTTTTGCTTGGAATTGTGTTTGGATTATGGTGTTAAAATTTTTGAAAATCTGACCTACGTTTGACTTTTCTTTCATGAGGAATATCCAGGTAAGTCTAGTGTGATCATCTATAAAAGATATAAACGGGCGAGATCAAGTAATATTCTTGATCCTTGATGGCCCCCACACATCATTATGAATCATTGAAAAGGATTGGGATGCTTTGTAGGGTCGGTTGGGATAAGAGTTGCGAACATGTTTTGAAAATTGACACATCTTACATTGAAAATCATTTGGATTTTTATTATTGAATAATGAAGGAAAGAGTTTCTAGAGATACAAGAAATTTGGATGTCCTAACCTATAGTGCCACAACATAATTGCTCTATAACTTTGACTTCTTGAGACTAAACAATTGAATTTGTGAGTTGTTCCTTGAGGAGGATCATTAACCTCAAGAAGATAGAGCCCTGAACACATCTTAGCACTGCCAATTGTCTTCCCCGAATCCAAGACCTGAAATTCACGCATATTTGGGAAAAATTTAGTAACACAATTGAGATCCCGAGTGAGTTTACTAATAGACAATAAATTGCAATCCAAATTAGGCACTAATAGAACTGAGTTGAGTGTTAGGTTCTCTGAAATATTTACAGAACCTGTACCATCCACCTTTGAAAGTGAACCATATGCTATCTTGACTGTTAAATTTTCATAACAGGGACTATAAGTAGAAAAAAGTTTCTATCTCTAGTCATATGGTCCGATGCTCTTGAGTCTATAATTCATGGACCTAGTTTCTCCTTTTTAACATTAAAAGTACTTAAAAAATTACCTGTGTGCCAAAGAACTGGTACCGACCACAGTAGTAGGGGCTTTTGAAGATTGGCTGAACATTTTTTTTGCAATAATTCTAGTTGCTCCTTGCTGAAGAGATTGGGCTCGGGTGGTGTTGGTTTTTCATCTACTGAGATGAAATTTCCCCGTCCTTCTCTGTCGTTTGCAAAGCGAGAAGGTTTCCAGGTTTCCAATCTGCGGGTTTACTGTGGATTTTCCAGCAGGTGTCCTTGGTGTGACTAGGATGTCGACAATGGTCACACCACGGCCTCCCTTTCTTCGGTCTACTGTCAGTGCTGTTATATGGATTTCCTCGAGTTGCAAGGGCTGAACTCTCTAGGTTTGTTTAAGAATTTTGAGGGCCCATCATTATCTTCATTTGACTCTCCTGTCAGTGAACTTCTGAAAACGCTTCTCGGATGTTTGGTAGTGGTTTGGATCCTAGTATTCCTCATACTTCATCAAGATTTTTATTTATTCCAATCAGAAGTTTGTATATTCTTTTCTTTTCAACAAATTAGTTATACCTAATTCCATCTTCAGGACAGCTCCAATAGTGCTCCTCGAATAAGTACAGCTGTTGCTAGTAGCGGTTGAGGGTGTTGAAGTATTGGGTCACTGTCAAATCTTCTTGGCGTAAGTCGTGGAGAACACTTTCCACCTCAAATAATTCAGATGTTTTCTCATTGTTAGAATATGTTTCCTTGGTAGCTTCCCAAATCTCCTTCGCTATTCCATAGAGAAGAAAATTTTCTTCGATGTCATTTGTCATGGAATTAATGAGCCATGACATGACCATGATATTTTCTGATTTCCATGTTTTGAACTTCACATCATCATTGCTTTGTTGGGATGCAACTCTGGAGAGATAATCATCCTTTCCCTTTCTGCATATAAACATCATCGCGGAATGGGACCATTGGAGATAGTTATTCCCATTAATTTTGTGTCCTGTAATGGGCATGAGGCTGCTATCTGAACTACTGTTGTTACCTGAGACCATGGCTTCCTGATTGGTGGTGATGTTTGAGACTGAAGAGGTGGAGTCGCATCTCCTAGTGGCCATACCGTATTTTTGGTCATATAGGAAGATTAGGGTTCAGAGGATGCTCTGATACCATGTCGAAATGTAGAAAAGAAAACTAAATATTCCACTTATGAAAAAGATTACATTCCGTTTAAATAGATGATAATTCTCATCTAATTACTAGGGATATTTACAACCTACTGAAAATAGAATATCCTATTTAAAATGGAAAGCAGTAAAATAGGAAAGACTATCTACATAATTGGTTAGCATGCTACCCAAATCCCCTGGGATCGTGGGAACCAAAAATAGCTAACAAATCAACTAATTTGTTAGTTGTAAATCTCCTAAAGATCAGCCTCTAATAAAGGCTAACAGATATCTAATAATTCTACACATACTCGTGGATTTTCACCAAAAAAATAAGATAATACAAATACATATTCAAAAACCTAAGGGAACAAAACTATGGAAGGCTCACCTCGATGATTTCCTTGAAGATTCACCGTAGCTTTAAGAATGATAGACTCTTCTCCTCCTCCTCTTTGTATTCTTGTGTCTTTTTCTTGAGTTGGTCATGCAAACTCCTAGGGTTAGGGTATGTTTTTTCTTTTTTTCTCCCTTGTTTGATGATGGTTGTGCAGGACACCCTCTTCCCTTGGGTTCTCTTGTTCTCCACTCTCCTCATCTCTCTCACCCTCCTCCCTTGCTTGTGTCAGTGTGTGTGGTTGTACCCTCTCCTCTCCCCTCCCCTCCTCTTTTTTTTTTTTTTTCCTTTTCCCTAGAGTTTTCTCCTCTCTTTTCGTGTCTTCTCTCCTCTTCCTTGTTTGTGTGGCCATACAAGGCCCTCTGTTCTTCTCTTTTCTTTCTTTTGTTTTTGTGCTCCCTCTTTCTCGTGTTCCTTCTCTTCTCTTACTCTCTTGTTTTTTCTATGTAAGCTCTTTCTTGCCCTTTGTGTTTATGTCAATCCTCCCTTCTCCCTTAGCTCCCCTTCCTATTTATAGGCAAGAGGCAGCTAGGGCTCCTTTTAAAATTCTATAAATGCCTGGAGTGTCCCTGGCGACAAGGATAATTACTTCCTTGCCCCTCAAGGCTATTAGGAGTGCTCTTGGGGCCCTATAAGCCCAACAAGGGCCCAATTAACTAGAATAAAGGCCCTTGTGACCCCTAATGAGGCTTTGAGAAGCCCTGAGATGCAAATAATGCCTTGGAAGGTCCTGACACACAATTAAAGCCCCAAGAGGCCTTGAGGCACAATTAAAGCCCTGAGAGACCTTGAATTGTAGTTAAAGCCCCCTAGAGGGGCTTAAACCTCTCTTAAGCCCCTTGATTACTATAAAAAAATTCCTGGGTCAAAATTGGGCATCGACGCAAACCATTCCCCCTAGAGGGGCTTAAACCTCTCTTAAGCCCATTGATTACTATAAAAATCCCTTAGGTCAAAACTGGGCATCGACACAAACCATTCTCATCCAATTCAAACTTACTTCTTATAACTCGGCCAAAAGGGAAGTATCTTCTAGGGGGAAACACCATAATCATTTAGCTAAAAGGGCTGTGTTTTTAGAAGCCAAATTACCAAGATACCGCCCCTCCTTTTCTTGTTTTAGACCTACAAATCTGTACCCAGCTTGCTAAGGGGGGCAAAAATTAAGTGTTGAGTGTTGAACTCTGAATTCAAATATAGTTTTGTGAACTAATTTTAAATTAAACTTGAATACCGAATCTAAATTTTGAATGATTTGAATTGTTTTGTGTCTTTATCTCAATATGTGTTGTTTCTCTATTCTCAACATTGAGCATAAATATTTGATAAAATTAACAAACAATTACATAAACTAAAGTTTTTAATTTGGCATAAATAATATTTTCTTGTCGTATATCTAATTAATAATTATAAATAAAAATAATATAATTTTTTTAATAAAAAATAAATTTTATTATTTTCATTTTAATCACTTGGGTATTGAGTCTAGTGTCATTTTCATTTTTTATAAGGATTACAATGGGAAAGGAGACCTCTAAGTTTCCCACTTACCAAATCACACATATTTCCAAATCTGGTTCTATCAGAGGAATTTTAAGAATTGCCACCAAATGTTTTGATGTCTAATCGGTTCACTTATTTAATGAACCAATTTAGCCGTAGCCTCTATTTAGAGGCCATTTAGAACAAACAAATGCGCCCTAAGTGGTCCCTATGACTCCCCACACTAGGCCACAAGAAATATCGCTCGACTCTCTCAAACTTACTAGCAATCCTTGCTAGAATCTTAAAAACAGGCAAAAAATATAGTGGGATGATAGAAAGACAACACTAAATTAGAGTTATTCTCCCCCAAGAGGGAAAAATCCCCTTTCCAACCATCTAACATCTTCATCACCCTTTCCACTACCGAATTCCAAAAATCTGCAGCTCTAGGATTCCCTCCTAGAGGAACACCTGAGTCAAAGGCCAATTCCATAAACTACACCCCACATTAGTAGCCCACTCACTAGCTCGCTTAATGGTTACATTTAAGGCTGCTAAACCACTAGCACCCTAATCCTTAAAACATGCCCTATTCAAGGACCAGATATACCGATGTTCCTCAAGACCAACTGGAACTCATCGATTTTCAATAATAAAATCAACGTTAACCTTCCTGCAAATTCTGATGTGCAGATGGATATATCCAGAAGATCTAGGTTAAATCGGGGGCTCCCTATTCAGTGCTATGCATAGTTCTTTGGTAGCTTCTAGTTTGATTAGGGAAACCACAGAAAATGAGAGTTCGCTCCCAGAAATATATTCATCCCTGCCCCCTCGCATCAATCCCACAAGCCTTACCCATATTAGTGTTTATTAGTGTCAGTGTCGAATTCACCTTCTGATCAGCTTTAAATGTGTGATGAACCCCCATAAAGAGAAAAGGAACATATAAAGTCGTCATTAATCTGTGGAGATAAGAATGGTAAACTTCCCAAGAAGGAGTTTCCTGATGAGGAAACACCACTCGGTGATGATATCATCTTTTATCTGTTCATAGTTTTCTTTTTGGTACGGCTTCCAGCTGGAAAAGATTATTGTCATTCAATTGCTGATAGACCAAGTGAAAGAATTTAGAGAGCCTGTAGGAATTTAGCCTATTTGGCATAACCATTTATGGATCATCTTCGCAGCACCTTGTTAACTTTTTTTTTTCCCCTTCATTTTTAAAATTAAAAGAAAAAAAATCTAGTATACTGCAGTTTGGAGGTGAGTAGATTTACTGTTGTAGATTTATATTTGATCTCTCATGACTGTTGTTTGTTTGCTTCTGTCTCAGTATGGTGTTCCATATTTTACAGCAGGCATAGTTTTAGTCTGGCGGCTTTCTTGAACTAGATCATCACTGAATTTCTAGTTTTTCTCTGTTTGTGCTTTTTTTTTAATTATCTGCCATATAACTTAAAGAGGGCAACTAGTCATCCAATGTCGAAATGGTGTAAAAAAATTTTCTTTCCATTGAAACTTCATATATATATTTTCCTTCTTCTTCTTCTTATATTTGGGTTGAGTGAGTATGGGCGGGCCTTGGACTAACGGTAAGATTGCTCATTTGAGACTGGTTGATCACAAGATTGAGTTCAAGAAAACATCCTCTGTGCATAAAAGCAGAGGTAAGGCTGCTACACTGTTATGACGCTCCCCCAACACTCACAAAACAAGGAACCTTTTGACCCCAGGACGCCCTTTTATTTGGGGTTTAGTGATTCCTGACAAAGAAGTATAGCACATTGTTGGGTATGTGATTCCATGTTTTGTTAGAGTGACTCTGCCTTCCTAGTTAGGGTGATTTTCAACCTTCCAACTCTTTCTAGTGGGTATCTTTGCCACCTATTAAGGAGCAGCATATATAATTTCTACAGCTTTTCTTAACTTGTAGATAATTAATATTAGCCCTAGGGCCTACATCATTTTGGTATCAGAAAATGTTATTTCTATTACATTTTTTTTTTAGCTTGAATTGCCAGTTACATCAATTAGCCCACAGTTGTATGTTGACGGGTAAAATGTCTTCTGTTGAGAAACAGTCACTGTCAGAAATATCAAAGTGTAAGATGCTTCCCATATGGCCTTAACAGCTGATCTATGATGTTGAAAAAGTGAAAAGATTTGCCCCATAGCATTGCAGTGAAGAAAATAATATTTTAGTCTTGATAATATCTCGGCTCAAGATATATTTTCCCTTCATTAAATTTAATGCCTTGTGTTTGTTGAAGAAATGTTTAACTGCCTTCATGGAAAAATTTATTCCCAACCGCCTTTTAATTTTGATGCAAGAACCGCAACTACATGCATCTGTGTAAATTGATGTTTTATTCTTGTTACAACCATTTGCTTCTGTATCTTACATATAATGGGTCAAAGGATGCATTATATTTTATATTTAATGTTGCCTACGTAATGCATCTAAATTTGTATGCTAATATTTGGCTATGGTATATTAGACACAGGATATATGTGCAGTATATGCACCAGTTACCAGTCATTGGCAGCTCTATATAAAATTCTGTTTTTCTTGTTTAATGAAAAAGCCATCTAGCTAGTTTCTCAAGGCACATATAATAGAACATTTAAATGCTCTCTTCTGCGTTCTTTTAAGGAAAATGATTCTCTGTCATGCTTGGTATGTAACCTCATTTATTTGTTTCAATAAGACTAATTAACAGAGTTTTTTCCCGTTTTATCTGTATTTTTAAATAATATATTGAAGAATACTCTATTGGGGAAAGTATTTCCCAGAATGATGCTCACGTAATCTCGCTGCTTGGTCCAGTGAGATTTGCGCGTTAGCCCCAGCTTATCTCCCAAGCAAAGCAAATCTCGCTGGACCAAGTAGCGAGATTTGCCATGCATTAGCCCTAGCTTATCTCCCAAGCAAATCTCTTTGGATCAAGCAGCGAGATTTGCTTGCCATGCGTCACTCAATTATTTGTGCTACCATTTAAATATCGCTGCTTGGTCCAACGAGATTTGTTTAAATCCCGCTAGACCAAGCAGCTAGATTTACTATGCATTCATTTTTTTTATTTACTAATAATCCAAATTATGTCATTTTCAAAAATCTTTTTAACTACAATTACAACATAAATTGTTTCTATTCTGTGTTGTCCTTATTTATTTATTTATTATAATAATAATAATAAATTAAAATTTTGGAGCGAAGAATCATTTATTAATTTAAATTCACATAGAATAATTTAAAATTTTTAATTTAATTAAAAATATTATTTTTTATCATAAATTAATATAACAATCACACGTTATAAATGTATACTAATATAAATGTATGTGAAAAGAGTGAAACATGTGAATGTATACTAATAACAGTCACTAGTAAATAGTGCCAAAATTATTTATTGTTCATTTATTTCATACAAATGCTGTAAAAAAATTAACTAATTTTTTTTTTGTAATTTCTTTGGAAAACTAAAATGTAAAAATAAAAACTATTTTCCAAAACTAAATGGACACTAAATGTTTCTAGAATTATTCAACCATTTTTATACTCACAAAACTCAATATAATGCTCACAAATGATGTATATAGGAATCTTTTTTCTTACAGAGATTGGGAGGCAGCAGACAATGCAAAAACTGACACTCCAAACAAACCAGAACTGCACGACTCATCATCAAAACTCTCTATGAAGCAATAATAATCTATAATAATTTTTTCCATGGCTTTATTTCTTCTATTGTATGTAAGCAATGTGAGGGGGAATCCCTTCATAAGAAGGGCCACAATCAAAAGACATGATGCTTGAGATCTCTTGTCACCGATAATAGAATTGTAAAATCGATCTATGGTAGATTGAGTGCTGCAAGTAAGAAGCACAAATATTGATCTTGCCAACTTTCTGAAAGCGCATCCAGGAATAAGAATAGATTGAGAAGATGCCACTAACTTCAACAATGAGCTAAGTTCATCAACAACATCATTCACCAAGTGTGCGTTTGCGTAACGTGCCATAAAGCACCAAAGTTCCATGACAATCTCCTTGCAAAGGAAGTGAGGATGGAAGACACTCTCGAGCAGGAAATACAATACTTCTCCCCAGGCTAGACTTGAAGAAACCACAATCATGAAGCTTTTCAAAGTATGCAAAAGCCAATAAAACATTGGCTGCCAACCTAACTCCTGGGATTTTCTAGTGTCATGAAATATAGGAATTTGCAAGACAAGCTCTAAACAATACACCTCTTCATCAATCAAAATATTCAAAAGCCATTCAAGCTTTCTAGCTATCCTGAATCTCACATCTTCTTGAAGTTCACAAGAACTTCTCAGAAGATGCAGAAAGAAAGCAACACGTCCAAGCACCTAGGCATTGCTTCACAGCCCACTGAAAAGATTGCATCCATTGAAATCATCCCATCATAACTACTTGGCTTCCCATGGGTTGAAATTAAATCCATTTCATCAGTGAACACCCAATCCAAAATTTGGAACTTAAGTTCCCCTTTCACTTGATCTTAATTTAGTAAGGATTTAAGTAAACTAAAAGATGTTGGCTCCAAAAATTCTGCCACTGCTTCACTTGCATTTCTTAGAAGGGTTTCCTTGATTAGTGAAATTGAAAAGGTTGAAATCATCACAACACAAAGCGCCATCTCCGTATAGAGTAAAAAGGCTTCACATGGATATAACAACAATATTCTTACTGCATTGATCAGGTAATATTATACATTTATATTGGGAAACATGTGAAACGAGGATGCAAACCGTCACCTAATGATTTTTAAAGCATGCATCATTAGTAAAGGAAAGACAAATTTAGTAGCTTCATATTTGTTATCGACAACATTTGCTTTGAACTCTCTCTCATTATTTCTTCGATTTTTTCTTTGTTTTTTCTCTTTATTATTGTTCTTAAACTTGTAATAGTCAACTTTGATGTGCCAATTCTTCTTGCAGTAATTGAAAAATTTATTCACATGTCTTGATCTTTTTAAAAATGTGGATCTTTTTAATAATTCTAAAGATAGATGTATGTCAAGCACATTAAGTTTAAAGTAGATGGCAATGTTTATAAAGTAATTTTTTGTAAAGGACGTTATGAATTTGTGCCTAAGAGTCAATGACACGTAATTAGATGTGGGTGGTTGGTGTCTGATACAAGTAAGGGTGTGCTTGCCAGCATGGCTAAAGTCAGTATTAGGCCAAACAAATTCTTATCAAATAAAGTGGGGGAAACTAGTAACATTGGGTTTTCTTTGCGGGATTACCAAAAATTTTTACAATCACAAAAAAAAAATTCAATTAGTGGTGGTGATAGCCAAATTTTGATGAATCACTTCAAGTGTATGCAGATGGAAAATATAATTAATATTTTGTGCAACTTGTTTAAAAAAAAAAAAAAAAACTAACAAATGTATTCTAAAGGAATAGTATGTCAAATTTTGACAATAAGTGCTCTTTGTTTTGTCAGTTTTCTTACTAAAAATCTAGAAAGATGCCGAGTGCAACAATCCCTCTCTCTCTATCATTGACCATTTGATTCTTTCATTTTGAGAGAGATTTTAAATTTTAGTTGATAAAATCTATTAAATTTAAGTATCGGAATTTGTGTTTTCAAATGCAAAACAAATCAATATTTTCTTCTACAACAATGATAGAATGAAGAATCTGGACATTTGTTGAGGGGCAAAACCTTAAAATGAGGTTTACCGTTATTCTTGTGGTTTCAAATTTCATGATTACCATACAATACTCATTGTTTAGTGTGTTTTCACTGAATGAGAAGACCTGATAGGAGAACCAGAACTTTTTTTTTCCCCCCCTTGCTAGGCTTTGCAGATTTATGTCAACATCTCAATAATCTCCCAAGAAAATACAAGGATAGATCCCACTTGTAGGATACATAAAGGTGGAATCCACTCCCTATGTCTTGATAGAATGTCAGGGTATAATCTTCATGTTATGTGGTAAGATATCTACTTGAACAAGTATGTTGATTTCTCCATAATCCTCAATCCTAATATATGTTAAAAAAAATGCAAGTTTTCTCTTATATTTAAAAAAGGATATAAAATTTTCCTTGATATTAAATTATGATAACACATATATTCTTTCTATTAGTTAGCTTATACCATAATGTGATACTGACAAACTTTGTCTTTCACTTTGATTTTATATGTTTATTTAGCAACAAAATTGAAGTAGTGAGGGAAAGAAGCTTTAATGCCCCCAAAAAAGTTTACATGTTGGTTTTAGATGAGCTTTAATAAGAATCTATATTGGCTAATATAAAGTACACACTTGAGAAGATGTACCTATGAAAAATATAATACAGAAAAATTGCACAAGTATTTGTTATGGTGTTTTTTTTTTTTTGTCCTCTTTTTTAATGAATTTAAAAGATCCTTAATGCTTTTAAAAATTTCGGTAGAGTCTCCTTTTAAAAAATGACTATATCCCATCCACGCACTTGTTCAAAGAAAACATTTTTCCTAGATAATCGATACCAATATGTTCACAAATTTCATTCACAACTTTCATACACATTCAACGTATCAAAATATTGTAAAAATAGGAAGCGAAGTCTCCTTTTAAAAAATTACTATATCCCATCCATGCACCTGTTCAAAGAACACCTGTTCAAATCGATGCAACTACTCAAAGAGCATCTGTTCAAATCCATGCAACTACTAAAAGAAAATAATTTCATTCATTTACAACTTTCATTCGCACCTGTCATACACTACTTTCATTCACACATACATGCTGTGGAAAATGAATAAATATTCCTAATTATATACATAAATAATACAACAATGCTATACAAATGAAAAAATAAAGAATAGATGTCGTACAAATGAAATAAAAATAATCAATCATACTACTCCGTGCCGCATGGGAGTCGTCTCCAGTTTCTAGGTGGCTGCCGTCGGCGTCTGCCTCTCTTGGCATCTCCTCTGCGTCTGGTGTCCTGTCTGTGTCGACATGCTATATGTCCAGCATCTCCACCAATAGGAACTGCATCATCTACATCCATGTGAAGCAGATGGGGAGATAACGCATATGAAGGCTCTGGACGAGACTGAGGTGGCATAGCGAGTGCATCCACCTCCTCCGCATCAAGAAGGTCGTCTAATAGGTATGACATTGAGGGGGTGGCAGCAAAGTCAGACGGGGCATCTGCCTGTCCACTAGACCGACCCGCAATATCGGCCGCTGTCGAAGGCGCATACGCGGATGGGCCGAATATGTACTCCGCCTGTACAACGGGCGACGAGAAGGCCAGATTTAGTGGACGATTGGAGGAAGCTGCTCGACCTCCTTGTACTGAAGCTGGTCGACCTCCTTGTGGAGGTGGGGCTCGTCGAGGTATAGAGATCCGTCGGTCGTCCTCGTGGACAAGGTCTAATCCAGCTCTCTCTAGACTTTGAACAGCGGGATCTGAAGAGAGTAGATCAACCTCGTGTAGTACGCAAGGTCTTAAATTTCGATTTCGACTCAAATTTCGAAGCTCCAAAATAATGGAAATTTCGACAGAAATTTCGATTTCGATGTCAATTTCGATTTCGATTTGAAAAAATAACGGAAACTAGTAGTAAAGCATGAAATTATTTGTGAAACTTTAGAAATGATTAACAAACATAATAATATAAGTTTTAAGACTAATATATTACAAATTAAATACATCTATGTTTTGTATGAAGTGGAAAAGTCGTAAAATAGTATGTGTATCAAACATGCTTGTAAGATAATGTACATTAAACATATTCAGTTAATGCAAATGAAATTCATAAATCATTTAAAAATTATTTATTATACAAATATTGATAATTTAGACATGAATGGTTAAATAAAATATTACTATAAGTTAATTTTTTCATATAATTTTAAAGGCACTTGTGATAACCTTTTGTTTCAATAAAATAAATTAAAAGAGAAATTTCACTTCACTTTTGAATCTCTCATTTGAATTTCGACAAAATTTCATTACATAGTTAAAATTTCGACAAATTTCGCTAAAATTTCGAGGTTTCGATAAATTTCGGATGATTCGTTGAGATTTCGACGGAAATTATGCAAGACGGTAGTACGTCCGCTTGCAGCATACGAAAAACATTGGTTACCACATTGACATCGTAGACAGTAAAAAAGTAGGTGTGCGTTAAAGTATTCTTATAAGGCTCATGTAGACAGCAGCGGTCCTATCAACGAAGCGTCGTGTGATGGACCTATACCACGTATAGTATGGGTCATCCGGACGCATCAGACCATCCTCCGCCACTCCCTGTATAATATACTCTCGACGATGATGCCATGTAGTTACGTACATCTGGTGCTCGGCAGCCCAATCCGTGACCCCTCGACCGTGTCCATCAATCTCATGTAGGTCTTCCTCATGTACATCTACCCTCGAGGTCAAAAAGCGGTTGGGAATGTAAGAGGTGGGTCATCTGTGTAGGGCGTCCATAAGAACTGCACTTAAACATAAGTAAAATGTAAGAGGTGCGTCATGTATCTAATAGAAAACGATTATGATGTGCTACACTTGAATCAGACTATACCTCATGCTCCCGGTGCATGTCCAACTCGAACCTATACCAAGGCAACATATGTTGCCCAACTGACGGCGCCCTCAACTTATCCCTCCATCTGTACAAAATAATACGTAAGTTAATAGGTGTAACGACTAGTACGTACTACTAATTAGTATTTGTAGTATTCATACCACAAATGCATTGTGAATGAAGTTACTAACAAAAATGCGAGTGGGACTAGGTCAATTAGACGACCATCATTGACCCTCTCAATACGCAGGACATCACGGCGCGTAGGAGCCAAGGAAGTGAATCTCTCCCAGGCCCAAACCTGTAGTAAGCGAAGTGGGCCAAAGATCTCTTGCCGTGAATGGTCAGTAGCGGCACATTTCCCTATAAAGCCATGCTAATGTTGTGGACCCTCAACTGTACGAGCGTATCTTTGTCAGCTCCGCAAGGAGTGGGAGGAACATCAGATGCGCATAACTCTCCGAAAGGTCGCAAAATAGCGTCTCACATATCAAATGCAACAAGTGAGCTTGTGTGTGGCACGCTACAATATGCGCATCTGCATCTGCCGGAAGCTGTCAAAACATCTCCCCCTCAAGAAACCGTATGCAGATACAGGCACCAACCATCTCGCTATCAAGTGGCACCACCCCTAGCAATCGCTCGCACATATGGCACAGTGTTCCTCCTTGACTGCCTGCTCCCTGCTCTACTGGTTCAGCAGTACGACTAGTGATGGTCCTCCCATCAATCAGTAGTCCGAACAAAGCCGCAACGTCCTGGAGGGTGATAGTTGCCTCCCCGTGTGGTAGGTGGAACGTGTGTGTCTCTGGTCTTCAGCGCTCCACAAAGGCACTCACTAGATGCCAGTCCAGTTGGATATGGCTAATCTGATAAATTCCATAGAAGCCTGCATCTCGTATCCATTTAATAATGCGGGCGTCTGCATCTATTCGGTCGTGGACTAATTGCGTGTCCCCTCAACAGTATAAGGGGTCGGTGTGAGAATCAGCCCACGCTCGGCTGGACCGGTGCTGATTCCCCATCGTCAGGACACTGGCATCAGACGGCCCTGGATCGATTCTGCAAAAGGTATCAGTGAAATACAGTCAATATAATAATAATATGACATCTACACGAACCCTTATAAGTGGTAAGTCAGTGCGAAGGTCCAGCTGCATCCCCAGGTTGTGTCCTTTTCAGACACCTTGTGCGGTTATGTCCTTTTTGATGACATATGCTGCACGTCTTACCTTCTCTTGCGTCCATCTCATTGTATATACGTGAGCTTCTAGGCCGATATTTGTGTCAAGCATATGCAGGATTTGCCTGCAAAGTCGGCAACGAGGATGTTGGCCAATATGCCTTGAGCATAATCGGATGAAAATTCGTGGGATGTGTCACATAGTGTTCGGTAGTGCTCCAACATGACTAACATATTGGACAGCGTTTAGTCGTGTCTCTGCACATGCATCGAGAAAGTGGGAGCAGGGAAAGTGTAAAGTTTGTCACTTCTCACATGAGCATTTGCGTCTACCATGAATGCTCAAAGTTTGGATGTTGTTTCCTTTATGTGGCCCCAATTGCACGGTTGTGATGCTAAAACTACCCCTAGACCGATTGAACGTCGTGACTCGATGTCTGGTCACCTTTAGCTTCCTTCGTTCCATCGCTAGTAGGATATGCAGAGTGAATGCATTTCCTCTAGATATTGCGTTACGAGCAGCCTCCCGTCGGATATTGAAATAATGTGCAACGCGATAAAATGTTAGTTGCACAAGAGCCGTTATTGGAAGGCTACGAGCGCCTTTCAGGACGGCGTTGAAACATTCCACAAGGTTAGTGGTCATGTTTCCATACCTTCTTCCATAGTCGTGGCACTGAGTCCACATATAAGGAGGGATCTGATCGAAAAACGACTTTGCTAGTTCTCCACCCTCATCGAATATCCTCTTCATCCACTTGTCAAATTTTTTATTTGATGCTCCCTTCCCGCTCCCTCAGCCTTACGCTTAAGATTGACACTCCGTACTTTTGTATTAAAGTTGGTGACCACGTGTCAAAGACAGAATCGGTGGTGGGCATGTGGTGGTTGCCAATTAGGATTGCGTTGCACTGCAGCAAGAATTCCTGGATGCCGATCTGATATAAGGCAAATGTTGGGCCTATCGGTAATGGAACGAAGACAACACAGAAACCAATTCCAATTGTCCAGACTTTTCTCTTGGACAATAGCAAATGCAAAGAGAAATATTTGTCTATTTGCATCTGGGCACGTCGCAATTAGGAGTTTGTCTTTGTGCTTACCGTACAAGTGTGTACCGTCAACACATATGACGGGAGGGCAGTGACGGAAGCCCTGAATAGATGCTGCAAATGATCAAAATACGGATACAAATGTTACAGTGTTCTCGCTACCTGGAATAGGAGTCCACCTCCACTTGACTATAGTCCCAGGATTATACGCGCACGTCGCTTCCATCCACTTTGGCAACGTTTGGTAGGACATCTCCCAATCACCGAATATTTGGGCAATTGCCTTTTGTTTGGTCAACCAAACCTTTTTATACAAGATCGAATAGCCAAAGCGACGATCTATGAACTCTTTCAATATGGCTATTGATGTCGACGCATCTCCCCGTATCATATTCACTATCTCCCTAGCAATGAGGGACGATGTGATTTGGTTATAGTCCTACGAGAGAAGTTCATTCAAACACGTGTGCGGACCACCATATTGGGTGATTTTGAATAATCAGTGTTTCATCCGATACATTGCACGCACTTTCCATCCAAAATCGAACTCCTTACACCTAGCAACCCCTAACACTGGGGTCGCACAATGTGGAAGTCATGGTGGGTTTGAGCATGATACATTTGCACAGCTGCTATCAACTGATCCTTCGACTCGAATAGCATCCCCCTACTCAGCTCAAAGGACTCGTTTGAACGAGTAGCCTGTATAGGAAGCTCCTCTTCTGCAGTTAAATCTGCAGCATCTACGTCAATATGACCGTACATCGGAGGTTCGTCCATAAACTGGACGTCGTACATGGCATCATTCGTTTTACGGAGGGGTGGGTTCACATTATCAGGGAACTCATTTAACCATTCACCCGTTTCCTGCTCGTACGTGTCATCATCTTGAAGATTAACATTGTTTGTAATGTTCATCCCCTTCTCTAATGCGTCGTCCGCAATGGCGAACAATGATCCTGGACACTCTGTTAGAACTTCTTCACAATCTCCCCGATCATCTGTGTCAAGAATAGGTGTTTCGTACGTCAGCGGCTCGAACAACGATCCAGAAATTCGTTGAAATCCACCGTATGCATACCACCAAATTAAACTAACAATTTGATCAATTAAACTACATTATAACATACTAAAAATTAAATTTCACCTAATACATAACAAATGAAATGAACAGAAAAAACCCTAACTTGTAATTTTTGGGTGTTTCCAACCGAAGCCTTCAATCAGCAAATTGAAGGAGTTGGGTAGTAATTTATAAGGAACACTAACAATTTGATCAATTAAACTAACAAAATCTTCAATCAAAAATATGAATTTCAATTTCAAAATAAATGAGTAAACGGTATATATAACTTACCCCATTTCCTCCATTTATATAGGTACTCCTCAACGTTCATGACAACCATTCGGTGAGCAATGGTCACCTGGCACATGTCCGGCCTCTACAATCTGCCCTCTGCCCTCAGCAACATTCATATGCAGCCCTCAGCAACCCTCTGTCTGCGTAGCCTACTCTCTGTTCGTGCACAAAATGAAGGAGAAAGGGCTGTTGAAGGGCCGAAGCAAATCTTGTTGCTTGGTCCAGCGAGATTTGCCACGTGTCAGCTCATGGATTATTTTCGAAGCAAATCTCGTTGTTTCGTCCAGCGAGATTTGCAAGTTGACAGTGTCACGCGTCACCACCGAAGCCATGCCCATGGCAAATCTCGCTACTTGGTCTAGCAAGATTTGTTTAAATCTCGCTGGATCAAGCAACGAGATTACGTGAGTGTTATTCTGGGAAATATTTTCCCAAATAGGTTAATATTTAATATATTATTTAAAAATAAAGATAAAACGGGAAAAAACTCCTATTAACATGGAAGGCCTGTAGAGAATTTGACTTTGAAGGAATAACTACACAAACAGTTAGTTGGAACTTGAAACATGCCTGAACACGCCATGCACTGTATAGTCTATAACAATAAAATAAATGAGATGTGGTTGGACTTGTACAGCTAAGTGTTTTTATTTTGTTAAGTTTTAACTGGAAGTATTGAAAAGCTGACAACATATGATAAGTCTCCCTATTTTTTTTTTCTATCTGTGTAATGCTAGTTAGAAATTTCTCCTTTGTATTTAATATTTTTCCAATTTGAGAAAGCATGGGGCTAGGTTTCATTGTACCAAGTTTTAATTTCAGATCTCAGGAAGTCCCGATACTGCTCATTCTTTGGCCTTTTACTATAGTGACGATTAGTGAAAAGCACCATGTTCCTTTTGTAGAAGATGTGAACTCAATTAAAATATAGAAAACCATTAATGACCTTATGCATTCACAATGACTGCTACAGCATGAAGATATTCTTTGTTTTTTTTTTTTCAATCTTTTACTTTATAAAAAATAAATCCATAATTTACCAAGAGTTTTGAGAAGTCTTTTAATGGCCAGTGATTAGTTTAACACGCATGCACAAACTGGTCTTATGGCACTGAATCCAGTGATATTAAATGTAGCTGTTTATAGTATGTTCCAGTTTTCTTGTGAATCAGTTTTTAAAGTGGTCTGAAAAAATACTGTTTTTATATTATATAATGTAAATTGTGTTTGTGCACTTGTGCATGACTATTTGCAATTATGCATAAGTAAGTATTTAGGGGGCGTTTGTTTGATCTTAATGGCCTCTAAACTATAGGTTATGTATAAACCGATTCACTAAATAAGTGGAACTAATTAGACATTAGACCGTTGGTGGCAGCTTTGGATTTTCTTAAAATTTCTTTGATAAAATTTGACATGGAAACATGTCCGATTCGGTAAGTGGGAAATTTGGAGGTCACTTTTCCAATTTTATTCCTTATAAAAATGAAAATGAAAAAGAATTAATAACCAAGTGATTAAAATTAAAATGATAAATTTTATTTTTGTATAACAGCAAATTATATTATTTTTTATTTACAATTATTTATTAAATACATGAGAAGAAAATATTAATTTATGTTAATTTAGAAACTTCAGTTTATTTAATTATTCATTAATTTTATCAAATATTTATTCTCCTAAATGTTGAGAAGGTTAAAATTGAGAAACAACACATTTAGATATTAGATATCAAACAATTAAAATAATTCAGATTTTAGATTCAATAATCGGTTCAAGTTCAGTTCAAAACTGTTTCATAAATTCAGATTTAAATTTAGTGTTCTGCACTTGACACTTTATTTTGCACTTAATTCAGTAGTCCGTGAAACAATTTC
The DNA here is from genome assembly GCF_029873635.1 of Malania oleifera. Lineage (NCBI taxonomy): Eukaryota > Viridiplantae > Streptophyta > Magnoliopsida > Santalales > Ximeniaceae > Malania > Malania oleifera. Next base: position 54,372,291 of record NC_080422.1, on the reverse strand, counting down.
TGTTTTTATAATATATAATGTACACTGCATTTGAGCACTTGTGCATGATTATTTGCAATTATATATATAAATGTACATATATAAGTTTTTACGGATCTGGAGTTCCTGTTCATGGATCATTTTACCTGATCTGCTTTTGTGGACTTGTACAAAGGAATATAGTTTTTGCTTTTTGGTGGGAGAATCTAAGGGGTTGTTTAGAATTGGTTATAAAGAATAAGAAGAAAAAATAATTTCTTTTCTTGTGATTCCTAAGTGAGGGAAAATGGGATGCATTTTCAATTATTTGAATTTCACAAGAAAAACATAACTACTTTAAGGAATCTAGTTTTTTTTGTAACTTTTTTTGGGTGGGGGTGGGCCGGGGGGGAGATTCCAACCTGTGTTTAAAGTTTTTTATAAAGAAAAAGAGAATAATTGCTTTGTATTCTTGAGAGAGAAAAAGAGATGCAATCATGCAATTTCTATTGAAGTTTTTTTTCATCAATTCTTATTAAATTATTGTTAGGAAATGTCCTTTTTTCATGTGTAACTTCTCTATATTCAACAAAAAAATAAAAAACAACCTAGACTCATAAATGAACTCTTTAAATGATAACCTTGGCCTAAGGAAATGCACACCTGACCATAGTGTTGACACCTGGACAACGGTTATTGCAACAAATGAGGATAAGAGTGGACCGACTTCCAGAGATTAACTGATGCTTAGCTGATTCAGAACCACATCAGTAGATAATTGTTACATGTATCTTTATTTATTGTAGAACACACTTTTGTTTATGAATGTGATTTCTCTAGTTCTCTAAACAAGTGATCCAGGTCATCTGTCAGGGGTTGAGCATCCTGATCTCTGTAGTTTCCGTATTACCAAATTTTGGATTCTTAATTTGATGGATATTCATCGATTTTCTTCTACAGGCTATTGAGGTATCGGGTAATGAGTATGAACTTTCAGAGACGGACATTTTATTTGCTGAAGGGATTACTCAGGGCAATGGTCTTACCTTCATGGAATTCTCATTTGATAATCAGAGTACTATGTGTGAGACGTACGATGAAAACATTGTTTGCCCACCTCCCTTGACCAAGTAAAATTTTTATGTTCTCAGCCTACTCTTTATCACCTGATCATATCCTCCAAAACCCTTTGCATCTGCAAAAACAGTAATGTTCTTGCGATTTTTCTTGACCTCACGCAGATACCAGCTGATTCGCATAAATTCCAAGGGACTTCATAATGGCTGCAAATGGCTGGAAATGTTTGAAGATGTGAGCGTGGTTATCTTCTGTGTTGCTTTGAGTGACTATGACGAGATGTGTGTCAATGGTACAGATCCTCTTTGTAATAAAATGCTTGCTAGCAGAGGCTTGTTTGAGAGTGTGGTGAGGCACCCTTGCTTTAGGGACACCCCTTTTGTGCTCCTCCTCAACAAATATGATGCCTTTGAAGACAAGATCAATCAGGTACCTTTGACAGTTTGTGAGTGGTTCAGAGACTTCAGTCCCGTGAAATCACATCACAACAATCCCTCACTGGCACACCAAGCATATTATTATGTGGCAGTAAAATTCAAGGAGCTATATGCTTCCATAAGCAATCAGAAGTTGTTTGTGTGGCAGACCAGAGGTCGTACCCGTGCCTCAGTTGATGAGGCTTTCAAGTATGTGAGGGAGGTTCTCAAATGGGATGAAGTGAAGGATGAAAGTATGTATGACATGATTTGGGATGATTCATTTTACAGTACATAAATGAGGGAGGGATGAGTCTTCGTCCTCATAGCAGCTGTGATCTATTAAATGCAAGTGAAATTGAATGTCTGGCTGGCCTCAGGACTCTTGTACAGCTCAAAAGATCCCCGGGGCTTGAGTGGCATGTTGCATGTTGAGCTGCTGTGCTAGCAAGGGTTCCCAGACTGGATCAGGAGCTCTCGTAGTGAGCAATTTGTAAACAAACTCATCTTGAGTAAAGATTTTGTTTTGGGGCTGATTCTTTATCCTTTACATTGGGAGGGCACATGCCAAAAAATCAAATAAAGACTTCATTTGTATATTAGAACTTGACAGCGGGGAGTATTAGAACTTTCAAGGGTGGCGCTGGGCGGCGCTGGCTTTGTAAAGAATGCTTATGCCTCAACCATGGAGATCAAGACCACAGTTATGGGATCATTTATAGATGACAACTTCGTTGCCAAGGAATTGTATTAATAAGACTTATTTTGTTAAAACACCAAGCTGGTTTGAGCTAGGTAATAATTTCATGGTGCCACTCTAGGCAAGATTAATTGTTATCTTATCCTCACATGGAACCTGTCTCTTTAAATTCGTAACTTCGTTACTGATCTGGTGCTAATTTCGCATAAAAATTATTGTTGTCTACTATTATTTTCTACTACTTGATCTCGTTTTCAATCAAGATCATGAGCACGGGCTTCATTCCCAATGCTAAATGTCTCACTAAAGCACCTCCAGGTTCTTTGCATAATTGCCTTGGGCGTGTGCATGGTGCTGCTCCCTCTCAAAATAATAATAATCAATTTGGTGCCACTAGGGGTTAGACGACTTATCTAGATTGAAATTCTAGATTAGCACAATAGTATGAAGATTTGAATTGTTCAAAAGTTTTATTTGCAGAAACATAAAAAAGCATAGCATAGGAGTAATTGCTAAAATTTTTTATATTGGAAAAGGGAACTAGAATTAAGGTTTTGTGACTAGAGGTAACCTAGAATTGTTTCTTGGATAGTATGTATATATATGGGCGTGTCTAGAATTTTTGAGTTCATAAATAAATTTAATACTCCATTAGAAAGGATGTGCTTTTCTAACTTAAGAGATATTCTCTAATTTCAAGGATAAGTATTGAGATGTTGCTAGTCACCCACTCCTTATTAGGCTAATGAGGTGAGGTGCATGCTTTCACTGAAGTCCGAAGGTGGGAACTAAAATGGGCAGTGTTGCCTTCACCCCCAATTGGACGTGGGGCCACAAGAGGTACAAATCATGGTAACACAGAGGTACAATTCTTGTTTGAGGATAATTCTCCTCAAGTTCTATCCCTCTGTCTTTGAATACCACAAAGTAGAGCTTGTTTTTTTTTTTTTTTTCTTCTTTCATCTTCTCTCACATCAACGTTATTGTCAAATGTTGAGTGAGTTTTATTTTTCAAAATTCTACTGTTCTTGATTATGAGATTATTGTGATGCTAATTTTTCTCCACTTGGTTCAATCAACCTGTCCAATTTAATTTCTGTTTTCATTGGGCATTTTGTCGAACTGTTGAGGTGCACAATCTACACATTCTCTTTTGTAGGATCAGATTTGGGCTATTTTCCTCAACTATACAATGCTTTGTTTTCAAAAGCCCAATCCAAAGCAGTTTTTTTTTTTAGTTAATTTGTGCAGAATCTATTTCTCTTCACAGATTCTGATTTGAAGTCCAGCAGATCCGCTTCTCAAATCAGCCCTGTGTCATAGGTCCAGGCCACACCCAGGTCCGGTCCAATTCAGACCCGGTCCGTACATTTTATCATGAAATGTCAAATTCTTAAAATTAAGACACATGACATAGCATATCAAGAACCACATATGGAGCATGTATTTGGAGTACAAATTTGGAGCATGACTAACATTTTCAAATAAAAAATATATTGAATATCTCATAAATATTTCATAACTATTTATAATTTTTTGATTGCATTGGAGGCCCATTGGCGGTAACATATCTCCCTTTTCACAACCCATCCCATTTATTACTAGTTACTCTAGTTGTTTACCATTACCTTCGTGTTATTGCTATGTTAGTGCGTAAAAATAACTGTACTTGGCATATATTATAAATAGAGGTGTTGACACCATATTTTGTTTAGGGTAAATTTATCTAAAATTTGATTTAGTTTGAAAACTAATGAGCAATTAAGGGTGAATTTGAGTTCAAGAGTTGTCAACTAAAGTCTAGGTCTCACTCCCGATGGTACAGTAAGCAAACCATGCATTCATAGTGTTTTGAAGCTCCAAATTCATGATTTGGGGTCATTATTAGTTAAAAATGGGAGTTATCCCTATTTTAAATAGATTATTAATCAAGGATAAGCCATGTGTGTTGCCTAAACACCTTGCAAGGGCAAAGAGAGCATTTTATTCAAAGGTAAGGGACAATTTTGAAATTTTGGAAGCTAGGGCATGCTAGATCCCTCATCCTTATAAAATCTATGCTCTCAATAGTTTTTTGGGGGGGGGGGGGTCAAGCTAGAGAGAGAGAGAGAGAGAAAGAGAAGGTAAGCTTGTTAAATCTACGGTGTCAGCCATATTTTCATTGAAAGTTAGGTTTTTTTGTATTTTAAGACATTTGTTCTCTTTGCTAGGAGGTCAAGATTAGGTAAAGGGAAAGTAGTTGGGATGATTTAGAGAGAGAAAAGAGAATGAGAGAGGTGGTCGAAGACCTTCGCTGACCGAAAAAAGTGGGGAGAAGAAAGAACTTCGAAAAGCTATCTTTTATGTGCATGGGGTGTCCAAAGGTTAGAAAATAGGAAAAATAAGATCCCTAGGTTCAAAATGGGGGGAAAATAGCTGAAGGGGCTTCAAAGAGCCTAGAGTTTGGTCGTCCCCACTATTGCTAGCGATGGTCAGCCCAAAGGTTACATGTCATTTTTTGTGAGGTTTAGGTTGTATTTTTTGTTAGAAAAATATTCCTACGATCGAAAGGAGTCATATGGTGGTGAAAATGTTGAATTTGGACATCAAACGATGTCAAAAGGAGGGGTTTTAGTATTAGGGTTCCGGTGTCTTCGAAGTAACTCCAGCTGGTGCCCCCTCCCTCGCATGCTTTTCGGCAAAGAAAAAAACATATAGTTAAATTGCCTTATGAAAAAGAATTCACTAATGAAAAAACATTCCTACAAAGGTTAGGCCAATACAAATGTCTCCAAAAATATTAGAATATTGCAAAAAAGAGATATAAGATTTATTAGACAAAAATTTGATTAGAAAATCAAAATCTCCATGGATCTATGCGGCATCTGAAATTGAAAGAGGTGCTCCTAGATTAATAATAAATTATAAACCTTTTTCAATTTCAGATGCCGCACAACTCCACGGAGATTTTGATTTTTTTAATCAAATTTTGGTCTAATAAATCTCGTATCTCTTTTTTACAATATTCGAATATTTTTGGAAACATTTGTATTGACCTACCCTTTGTAGGAATGTTTGTATTAGTGAATTCTTTTTCATAAGGCAATTTAACTATATGTTATTTTCTTTGCCAAAAAGCATTTGGTAAATCTGAACATATTTCATTATTTATTAAATTCTTTCTTGGATTTCTTTGTTTTCTAATCCTTTTTTTTTTTTTCATATTGCAAGTCTTCTTTTAGAAAATTAAGATGATTGTTTTTCTCTTGGATAACTAAATTTATTTGTTTTTCATTGCTTATGGATATTTTCTTAAGAGATTTAAGATTTCTTTGCCAGCATAATTGGTTAAGATTCCTTCATTTGTGATTCTGAATGGGGTTAAAAGAGAAAAAAAATGGCAAACCCAAGATTACTGGGTGTGTTATTGTTTTTACGAGTATGAAACTTATATTGAAACATACTCTCTGATTACATACTCTTTTCATGGGAATTTTATTATTTATTTGAAGTTTTTGTTTATTTGCTCCATATAAAGTCTCTATTATTTTTTAAAAATATTTGGTGGGGATTAATCCTTCCCTAATACAATTGAAATCAATACGGGCTAAAAATTTCCTTAAAAAGCTTGACTTTATTCTAATTTCTGTTTCACAAAACCACTTTTGGATGATAATTTTTCCATTAGGTTTATGAAATTTTTTTGCCCATTTTAAGTATTATATTTGTCAGATTCTGATCCTGAATCAGAGAGATTTGGTTTTTTTGTTTGCTTTTCATAAATCTGTTCCTATAATTCTTGAGTAATTTGTTTAAGGATTTTAATTTCTCTTTTCAAATTATTTATTTCTTTTTGTAAGTCTTGGATGGTGGTCTTCCTAGGTTTTGCCTTAAATTTTTCTAAGACTTCTTCTTCAAAACTAGGAAGCCTTTATTTGAGAGGGAAATTTTCAAATAACTAATTCTTGTTTGAACTTTCACTTTTATTTAGGACCATCTCTGGCATCTCTAATTTACCTTAACTTTCTTATGTAAACTCTCTTTTGTATTGGGTCTTCAGTATTGTCTATCATTTCTAGAAATAATTTGTAATCTTCTTTATCTAAGACATTTATTTGTTTTTGGCAAAAACATAATTGTTTTCCCCAACATTGTGATTCTTCGATAGGGGATTCATCAGAAGAGGTCATATTGATTGCTAATAAATCACCATCGGAAGATAGATTTGAGGATGATGATTCATGAAGGTTATCGAACAAAGATTGAAAATTTTCTATTTGACCTCCTAATCAATTTCTAGATTAGTAACATGTTGCTTAAATTTGCGTTTGTTTGCATAGTGGTCTTTACTACCCCCATATGTAACACCTTCCTTTGCCTTTCATATAATACTTGGAAGTTTTCTTCCTTTTTGATTTAATTTGTTTTTTAGGTTTTTTCATATTGTTCTTTTTTTTTTCTTATAATTTTTGTATCTTCTATAAACTCTAGGTTTTGAAATTTTAATCTGTCGTCATTTTGATTTCTTTTTCGTTTTTGCTGTTATTTTGTCAAATCCAAATTGTTCACACCAATTGCCTAATTCTTTTGTTAATTTTGCTTTTTTAACCTTAGGTCACTACATAACTTAATTCCTGTCATATTAACAATATGGATTATTTCACCATACGTCCAATCTCCTAAATCAATTTGTTGATATGTGTCACAATCTTTGTATTTTGCCCTATTCTTTCTCACATTTTGGGCAAACAAAGTTAGTAATTCATTTATGAATTTTTCTTTTCAATATTTTGTGTTACAGTATGTTTTCATAAATATTCATGTTAAGAATGTGTCTTTATACCATTTAAAGTGTGAAAATATTTTGTATCTAATATTTTGTAGAAGTTCAACTTGCCTTTCCTCATTGAAGGGTAGGCCAAACTATTGACAGTTTCAGGGAAACCGTCAACGGTTTTGTGTGGGACAACAACTCTATAAATAGATGTTGAGTTATTGTTTTTAGAAAATTTCCTTTCTCTCTCTCTCTCTCTCTCTTAAAAAACCTAGGGTTTTGGGATTTGGTCTTCTTTCGGGTTTCTCTTGCTCTCTTAATCCTAATCAGAGTCCATGCTTGTTCTCTGGTCATGTCTCTCTTCTCTTGGCTTGTCGGTTTTTGTCCTTAGCGAGTTTCGAAAAGCTAGGGTTTTGTTTTCCTGTTCGTTTTGGGTCGTTTTTGGAAAAATAGGTGAGGGGAATAAATTTACCAGTTTTTTATTAAATTTGAACCAGTTAATTTTGAGTATATAAGCCTGTGCATATATGTATGCTTTTTGAACGAATTTGGCATTTGAAAACAATGATTTTTTATTATAATTCATATTTTGGGAAAAACCAATGTGAGTGGGGTATATTAATTATTTACAGTATGTAAAAGTATGATTAACACTTAAACCATGTGGCATAAGAATAACTCTTCATAATAAATTGGTTGTGATTACTGTGGTAAATGAATTGATATGTTTGGATGAATTGTTTGTGTGGTTATTCGTACGTATCACAATATAACGTTGGTAGGCCTGAGGAGTTTGTTATATTGCCTGATATAAATCACGATATAACGTTTGCAGGCCTAGGGAGTTTGTTTTACTGATATACTATGAATAGGTCATTGGGAAATGAAGCAGTGAAGGTTGATTGTAATGAACTTGTGCAGTATCCTATATAGATGTGAAACTTGTGCAGTATCCTATGTGGATGTGAAACTTGTGCAGTATCATGTGTGGATGTGACTGAAATGTGTGATTGATGTTGAATGTGTGTGGGTATATGTATGTGAATTTATATGTATAAATGTTTAGGGTGAAGTAAAACTCTCCGTCCGATGGCTCATTAAGTAAGGTGAGTGCCCTGATAAGTATCAGTTGTAGCCTTACCCAAATTAAAAGGGCAAAGTTACAAATGGTATATGAGCAAAGGGGTGTTACATGTATGGACGTGTAATCTCCCCAATCCTTGGGAACTTTCACTATAAATGTTGGTTTTGTATGTATAGGTATAGCATATAAGTGTATTAGCAGTTATTGTTGTTGATTAACAAACAAATATATTTTGTGTACACTAAAACTCATCTGCCACACACTGTTATAATTTATTCCATCCTTACTGAGAAGTGTCTCACCCCAGCATTATTATTAACTTTTCAAGTCCATCAGGTGATCGAGCTTAGCAAGCTCTAGGGCGGGGTTTAGTTTTTTTTTTTGGTAATTGTGAGTAGTTGTAAGATATAAAGTATTTAAAATTATGTTTAAATTCCTGGTTATGTAATATAAAGTGAATGGATACACTTTTTGGGATTGTATAGAATATAACTTTGGTATTTTAATGAATAATGTTTAATTATTTTCGTTGCATGAATGGTATTTTTGGCATCTAAGATAGGTGAATGGAACACATAACACCCTGGGCCCCACGTGGTGGGTTTGGGTGTTACAAATTGGTATTAGAGCTTTAGTGTAAGAACCCGAACCGTGATAGGTTAGTTTGATTAATTAAGAGAGGGGCAAATTGGGAATTTAGTAGGCTTCGTCGATGAAGCCAGAGTTCGTTGATGAAGTCCATGTGCTTCTCGTCGACGAAATTTAGAGGCTCGTCAACGAGGAGAAGCCGAGAGGTTTCGAAAAATCGGGAATCTTAGGCTCGTCGATGAGGTCACTGCTTCATCGACAAGGTGTCTACATAGGTTCGTCGACGAGGACGCCATTCCTCGACGAGGATGGCTGAGTCAAAGGTACTATAAATAGATATTTTCATTACTTCTCAGCTAAGAAATCTCATTTTCTCTCTCTATCTCTCTAGAAACTCAACCTACTCTCCATCTCTCTAGATTTCTTCACTGTTCAACACGGGAATCGTTGATCTGAAGTTACCACGAGGATCATGGAAGGATTCTCTACAATATCTACGGATCGGATCTTCGTTTGGGGTGTTTCCGGGTTTTAGCCCAAAATCGAGGTAAGACTCGGTTTTCAGTTTCGATTCAGTAGTTGTGTAGAGAATAGGGTTGTGAGTATATTCTATATTGTGGTATATAGGTTTTGAAACTCGGTTCGCTGTTTAGGGGCCTTGGTGTTCGGGATTTACCGTTTGGGGAAAGGTAAGGGGAATCTTGCTTATGTCGGTTATTTTTGGAATTAGACTCGGAAGAACTGTGGTTCACGGTCCTGTGTGTGTTTTGGTTACTTATTTGGGGGAATCTAACGGGTAAAACAATGGGTTTTTTGTGGTTACAGTTTTGGGAAAAAGGAGGTATTGGGTTGCATCCCTGGTTTTGTTGGAAAACCATATGTATATGATGATTTATATTGTGTAATAGGGATGGTCATGCCTTGACTTTTTTAAAACTGTATATGTTTGGAAAACCATGATTTTAGATTACCAAATGGGTGTGGTATGTTTGGTTATATGAGTATGCATAGTTGTGTTTTGTGGAATGCAATTGAAATTGGGTTCTGAGTTGTTCCAAGTACTAAGAGTGTCCGACATTATATCCGTGGGCGTATGAAATTGCTAGGCTATGTTTGGCTAGAGTGTCCGGCTCTATATCCGAGGGCGTGAGCCTTACCGGCTAATCACCAAAGGGTGTGGATCCACCAGTTTGTGCTGATACGATGCCATGGGAGTCTGGGACTAGCCATGTGCTGGTGACGCCGTGTATCGTGGGTCGGTTATGGGTTGACGCCGGGTATCGCGGTCCAGCTTCGGGCTGAAGGGTGTGACGACACCAGGTTGCTTGATCATGTGGGTGTGTGCTTGTATGCACTGCTGTGAAATTAGTACTGGAGCTGCATTTAACTGTGTATGTATTGCTATCATGATAACACTCGATTGCCACACACCGATATAACCTGTATTCTTCCTTACTGAGAGGTGTCTCACCCCTGCTGTATGTACATATTTTTCATGTCCTATGGGTAACCGGAGCTAGCTTATTGGTGTGGGAGTGTAGTGGTCGGTGTACTGCGAGAGGTACCTAGGTAAGTCCTAAGCTTGTGCTAGGTGGTCTTTTGGGAGTTTTGGTTGCCATCTTGGTTTGTGTTGTTTTTGTAGAGTTTGACTCATTTGTATAGACTCTGATATGGTACATATTATGTATAGAATGACTTTCTTCCGCTGTGTAAATTCTGCTGCACATGGATGTGTATAGGGTGCCTTGGAACCCCACAGGGTCGGACCCTCATTCATTGTACTGTATCTTTGGATGATTTGTTGGATACAGGGACATGTTAGATTACATTTTCACCCCAGGGTCCCATTTTCGGGTTTGGGGCATGATAGTTTGGTATCAGAGCTAACCAGGTTGTTAGGTCTTGTAAACTTAGTTAGGCTTAGCTGTAAGTACATACCAGAGTATAGGATGTTGGATGTGGGTAGAGTTGGTTGAGGGTTGTTCTGTTGCTAGACCGAGACTTGTAGGCTGTATTCCGTGTTTTTCCTGGAATGACGATTTCAGTAAAAGTAGGGCAGAGCATTGACGACTTTCGTGTCGTTGTGATAGAACAAACCTGGACTTGGCAAGAAGTAGCTAACACCATTAGTTTGTGTTGACTATATATGTTGTAGGAGTATTAATAAATTCCTATTGTGTTTTCAGAATGGAGCCCAAGGATAATGACCTGGGAAGTGACTCTGAGGAGACTGCCAGTGATGAGTCTTCGTATGTGCCTCGAGGCTTGACGAGGCAGGTTTTGTGGGAGATTGGGTGGAGTGTTAGGAGACGTGAAAGCTCTCCTATTGCTGCAGGGTGCACCATTGAGAGGTTCACACACATGCATCCTCCAACGTTCTCTGGGGGACATGACCCAATGATAGTAGAGGACTAGGTGGAGAAGACTGAGAGAATCTTGGAGGTCCTGCACTGCACAGATAAGCAGCGAGTCCTCTATGCTACCTTCTAGCTCGATGGTGGACTGCGGTGAGCTTGCTGGAGAAGCAGAGAGCCGGTCCAGTGGAGATGACATGGAGCCGTTTTAAGGAGGCGTTCTTCGACAAATACTTCTCGGCTTCTGTGCGTGATGGTAAGGCGGATGAGTTTTTTGCTTTGACTCAGGGGAATATGATGGTGTAGGGGTATGCTACTCGGTATATAGAGCTATCCATATTTGCGCCATGTTTGATCTCGAACAAGTATGAGAAGACTCAGAGGTTCGAGAAGGGCTTGAGGAAGGATATCCGCAGACTAATGGGTATGCTTCATATCTGTGAGTTCTTGGTTTTGGTGGATAAAGCCACTATGATTGAGACTGGTATCTGAGAGGACGAGGTGGATCAGGAGCCGAAGAAGAGGTTAGTACCTTCAGGTTCTCAGTCCGAATCTCGTCAGGGATCGTGGAAGAAGAGGAACAGGGGCTCGGGTTACCGTCAGAATACTGAGTATTAGGGTTCTCAGACAAGCGAGTCGGGTGATTGTTGTACTAGGTGCCGCAGATGGCATAGCGGTGAGTGCTAGTCGTTTGGGGGTAACTGTTACAACTGTGGCCAGTCAGGTCACATGGCTCGGGATTGTCACATGCCAAAGAGGGGTACGTGTTCTTCGAGTCAGAATTGGGGAAGTAATCAGGTATCCTAGAGAACATATCAGGCGAACACAACTCTGGAACGAGTGTATTCGCTTACCCCAGCGGATGCTGAGCATGCGGGGAATGTGGTGACAGGTACTATGATGTTGCTTTTAAATAGAACTGTGGTTTTATTTGATTCGGGTGCGACACACTCCTTTATCTCTGTTAATTTTATGAAATTGTATGGGGTGGAGACCCAAGTCATGGATGAAGTATTATCTGTAGCCACACCATCTGGGAGTGTATCATTCTGTAGAAGGATGTTGGAAGACTGCCCAGTGGTAAGTTAGGGGAAGTTGCTACCGACGAACCTTGTAGTATACGACATGTTAGGGTTTGATGTCATACTGGGGATGAATTGGCTATTCTTCAGTTATGCTATGATTGACTGTCGTCGGAAGGTGGTAGTGTTCAGACCTCTTGGGGAATAGGAGTATGAGGTTGTGGGATCGTATGTGCGTTCGACGCCATAGGTTCTATTGGCACTGCATGTGAGAAGGTTACTCTTGGACGGAGATTAGGGTTACCTGGCTTGTGTGAGGGAATCACCGCGGTATGAGTTGAGGCTCGAGGATTCGGGTAGTCAGTGAGTTCCCGAATGTGTTTCTAGAAGATTTACCCGGTTTACCTCCAGTTCGTGAGGTGGAGTTCGCGATAGAGTTGCTGCCTGGCAAGGCATTGATCTCTAAAGCTCCGTACCGGATGGCTTTAGCGAAACTTTGAGAGTTGAAGGAACAGTTGCAGGAATTACTGGACAGGGGTTTTATTCAACCTAGTGTTTCGCCTTGGGGAGCTCTAGTACTGTTTGTAAAGAAGAAGGACAGGTCGATGCGCATGTGCATTGATTACCGTGAGATTAATAAGGTAACTGTGAAGAATCGCTATCCATTGCCTTGTATAGATGATCTTTTTTACCAATAGCGAGGTACGCAGGTCTTTTCGAAGATTGACCTACGGTCAGGGTATCATCAAGTGAGGGTCAGATCTGAGGATGTGGCGAAGACTGCTTTCCGAACCAGATATGACCACTATGAGTTCTTGGTTATGTTATTTGGGTTGACCAATGCTCCGGCAGTGTTCATGGATATGATGAACAGGGTTTTCCATGAGTACCTAGACCAGTTTGTAGTGGTATTCATTGATGATATTCTGGTATACTCAAGGAGTACGGAAGAGCATGAGAACCATCTGAGGTTAGTATTACAGATTCTGCGATAGAAGAAGTTGTATGCTAAACTAAATAAGTGTGAATTCTGGTTGAATCATGTGACATTCTTAGGCCATGTAGTAGCTGGTGATGGTATATCAGTTGATCCTAGCAAGATTGAAGCTGTGGTCAACTGGGTGAGGCTAAAGAGTGTGCAGGAGGTTCGGAGTTTTCTGGGTCTGGAAGGTTATTATCGTCGGTTCATGGAAGGGTTTTCTAAGTTGCCTCTGAATCGATTGACTAGGAAGGGGGTAAAGTTTGAATGGACCAATGATTACGAGCAATGTTTTCAAGAGTTGAAGTACCATCTAGTTACTGCTTTGGTTTTGACCATTCCTTCGGGCAGACTTGTGATTTATAGTGACGCGTCTCTGAAAGGTTTGGGATGCATGCTTATGTAGTAAGGTAAGGTAATAGTGTATGCTTCTTAGCTACTAAAGGATTATGAGAAGAATTACCCTACGCACGATCTGGAGTTGGCTGCTGTTGTATATGCACTAAAGATCTGGCACACTATTTGTATGGTGTGCAATGCGAGATTTTCATTGATCACAAAAGTCTCGGGTACTTTTTCACGTAGAAGGAGCTGAATATGAGGCAAATACGGCGGCTTCAGTTGATTAAGGACTACGATTGCACCATTAGTTATCACCCAGGGAAAGCTAATATGGTAGCCGATGCGTTGAGCAGGAAGTCGGATCATGTGGCAGTATCTGCAGTTGTAGCTCAGCGTCACATTAGAAAAGATCTGGAGAGCTTAGGTATAGAGTTAGTGCATGGTGATCATCAGGCTTACCTTGCTAGTTTGGTGGTCCAACCGACTTTGTTTGGGCGTATAAAAGTCGCGCAGGCTAATGATGCGGAGTTGACAGAGGTTAGGGAAAAGGTACAACAAGGATTGGCTACAGAGTTCAACATCTCTGAGGGAGGTGTGTTGAGGTTTAGGACCAGGTTATGTGTTCCGAACGACGATGAAATCAGAAGGACGATTCTGGAGGAAGCACATCGTTCTTTGTATACGATACATCTAGGTAGTACAAAGATGTATCGGGACTTGCGCGAGACCTTCTGGTGGAGTGGTATGAAGAGGTAGATTGCTCAGTTCGTGGATCAATGTCTGACGTGTCAGTAGGTGAAAGCTGAACATCAGAGGCCGAAAGGGTCGTTACAACCCTTAGCTATTCCGGTGTGGAAATGAGTGCATATTTCCACAGATTTTGTGACCAGATTGCCACCAGCACTTCACGGGCAGAATGCTACCTGGGTGATCGTGGACAGGTTGACGAAATCTGCTCACTTCATACCGATGAAGGTTAGCTACCCTTTGAATAAGCTAGCAGATATGTACATGCATGAGATAGTTAGGATGCCAGGGGTACCAGTGTCCATTGTATCAGATCGAGACCCGAGGTTTACTTCTCAATTCTGGACAAGCTTGCTGGAAGCACTGGGGATGAAGCTTACGTTCAGTACAACGTTCCACCCCAAGACTGATGGACAGTCGGAAAGGAAGATACAGATCTTGGAGGATATGTTGCAAGCTTGTGTGTTAGATTTCGGTGGTAGCTGGATACAATTTATACCACTCGTGGAGTTTGCCTACAACAATAGCTTCTAGGCTATCATTGGGATGACACCATTCAAGGCTTTGTATGGTCGGAGGTGCCGATCTCCTTTGTATTGGGATGAGGTTGGTGAACGTTAGGTGTTAGGACCTGAACTTGTGTAGTAGGCTTCTGAGAAGGTGGGTTTGATCCGAGAAAGGATTAAATCAGGTCAGAGTCGGCAAAAGAGTTACGCAGATGTTCGCCGCTGAGAATTAGAGTTTGAGGTGGGGGGAGGGGGTAAGGTATTTTTGAGGATTGCTCCGATGAAAGGGGTGATGAGATTTGGGAAGAAGGGCAAGTTCAGCTTGAGGTATATCGGACCATTCAAGGTTCTTGAGCAAGTGGGTCCACTAGCCTACAGGATTGCACTACCCCCAGCACTCTCGAGGATCCACGATGTGTTCCACATATCCACGTTGAGAAGGTATGTGTTGGATCCTTCACATGTTATTAGCTATGAAGATGTGGAGATTGGGGATACTTTAGCGTATGAGGAGATACTTGTTCAGATTCTGGACCATAAAGTTCAAAAGCTACGTACCAAAGACATACCGTTAGTGAAGGTATTGTGGCAAAATCATGAGATTGAGGAAGCTTCTTGGGAGCTGGAAACTGAAATACGCAAGAACTATCTGCAATTATTTTTAGTTATGTACGTTACCCTACTTGTATTGGAATAGGTGGTTGGTCTTGGGGAGTGTGTGTATTGTGAACTCCTGAGACGGTTGTTTATGTAACCACAACATTCCTCCGGCATAAGTGAGGGTATGTATATATTGTGATGGGGTTGCGTTGTAGTAGTTGCCAGTTTCTTTCTAGAGTTGCGTGTATATGTGTGGTTGTATATATAAGTTTATGAATGAGAGATGGAAAATTTAGAGGAAGAAATTTTTGTAAGGAGGGGAGGTTGTAAGAACCCAAACCATGATGGGTGGGTTTAATTAATTAAGAGAGGGGAAAATTGGGAATTTAGTAGGCTTCGTTGACGAAGCCAAAGTTCGTTGACGAAGTTCATGTGTTTCTCGTCAACGAAATTCAGAGGCTCGTCGACAAGGAGAAGCTGAGAGGTTTCGGGAAATCGGGAATCTCAAGCTCGTCGACTAGGTTGCCGCTTCATCGACGAGGTGCCTGCATAGGCTCATCGACGAGGACGCCATTCGTCGATTAGGACTGCTGAGTCAAAGGTACTATAAATAGATATTTTCATTACTTCTTAGCTAAGAAATCTCATTTTCTCTCTCTATCTCTCTAGAAACTCAACCTACTCTCCATATCTCGAGATTTCTTCGTTGTTCGTTGCGGGAATCGTTGATCCGAAGTTACCATGAGGATCGTGGAAGGATTTTCTACACTATTTATGGATTGGATCTCCGTTTCAGGTATTTCCGGGTTTTAGCCTAAAATCAAGGTAAGGCTCGATTTTTAGTTCTGATTTAGTAGTTGTGCAGAGAATAGGGTTGTGAGTATATTTTGTATTATGGTATGTAGGTTTTGAAACTCGGTTCGTTGTTTAGGGGCCTTGGTGTTCGAGATTTACTATTTGGGGAAAGGTAAGGGGAATCTTGCTTATGTCGATTATTTTTGGAATTAGACTCAGTAGAACTATGGTTCACTGTCCTGTGTACATTTTGGTTACTTATTTGGGGGAATCTAATAGGTAAAACTATAGGTTTTTCGTGGTTACGATTTTGGGAAAAAAAGGGTATTGGATTGCATCCCTGGTTTTGTTGGAAACCGTATGTATATGATGATTTATACTGTGTAATAGGGATGGTCATGCCTTGACTTTATTTAAACTGTATATGTTTGGAAAACCATGATTTTAGATTACCAAATGGGTGTGGTATGTTTGGTTATATGAGCATGCATAGTTGTGTTTTATGAAATGCAATTTGAATTGGGTTCTGAGTTGTTCCAGGTAATGAGAGTGTTCGGCTCTATATCCATGGGCGTGTGAAATCACTAGGCCATGTTTGGCAAGAGTGTCCGGCTTTATATCCGAGGGCGTGAGCCTTACCGGCTGATCACCAAAGGGTGTGGATCCACCAGTTTGTTTAGGTACGATGCCATGGGAGTCTGGGACTAGCTATGTGTCGGGACTAGCCATGTGCCGGGACAAGCCATGTGCCGGTGACGCCGTGTATCCTCGAATGCCACACATCGATATAACCTATATTCTTCCTTACTGAGAGGTGTCTCACCCCTGCTGTACGTACATATTTTTCATGTCCTTCGGGTAACCAGAGCTAGCTTATTGGTGTGGGAGCATAGTGGTCGGTGTACTGCGGGAGGTACCTGGGTAAGTCCTAAGCTTGTGCTGGGTGGTCTTTTTGGAGTTTTGGTTGCCACCTGGGTTTGTGCTGTTTTTGTGGAGTTTGAATCCTTTGTATAGACTCTGGTATGATACAGATTATGTATAGAATGACTTTCTTTTGCTGTGTATATTCTGCTGTACATGGATGTGTATAGGGTGCCTTGGAATCCCACGAGGCCGGACCCTCATTCATTGTACTGTATCTTTAGATGATTTGTTGGATACATGCACATGTTAGATTACATTTTCACCCCTGGGTCCCATTTTCGGGTTCGGGTCGTGACATTTAGGTTGTTGGGTTCTGTATACTCTAGGATGGATTGATACCAAAGTATATGTTCAAGTTAGAACGAGGATAGGAACGAGTAGATTAGGATTCTAGTAGGAAATTTGGAGTTTTGTTTCATAGATTGAAGACAAAAACCACTTGATGATTTTCTGTGGTTTTCTAAATCAGTCACGAGTTTTAGAAAATCATGTTAAATCTATTGACGGTGATGTTTTCGCGTAGAGAGACTGGAACTTGAAGATTAGGATGGTTGAATTATAGGTATAAGCCTCTGAAAAAGAATTTTGGTAATTTAAGTATTTTGATTTGATGATTGAGGTTAATTGGGTGTTTGATGTTTACATTGAGAATTTGAATGTTAAACTGGTTTCTTTGCCTTATAACTGTACCAGTTTTGTTAAGATATGGATGTTGACCTTATTGGTCACACTCGGTTTTGATAATGACAAATACTTAGGTATTTGATGGTTTTCAAGTATTTGTGCAGGCTTAGATGAGCATCTCAAAGAATGACACTTGAAACAACAAGAAGACCCTGAAGACTTGCATTTTGTAATTGTAAATTCAATGTCTATAATATGGGTCTATAATAGTAACTTGGGTTGTGGTTTGTATTTATCTTACCTGCACATCATGCATATTGGATATATGGTAAGCTCAAAATGACCATAGGAGTTGAATGACTTTAGGGCACCCTTCAGTCGACCGACGACGGATTTTTGGGACTATCTCAAAACGGCCCTTGAAAAGACCCTAGTATGACTCTAGGTCCCAACACTCACACACACATCATATAATATACATGAGTGTTAAATCTGTGCTAAAATTGAACAAATCTAAGCAACTTGAGAGAGCTCGGGCGACTGAACCCTTGGAGCACAAAACTCCTCGGGTGCCCGAACGTTGACAAGTCAAAATGTTGACCAGGCTCTTGGACGACCGAATTAAAATGTACTTATCTTCCTCAGGTGCCCAAACGCCTCGAAAGGGACAGTTTACCAACTCGGGTGATCGACCATATTAGCTCAAAAAGGCCCCCGGGCGACCGAACACATGGGTTCGGCCCACTGAACATTGAACTAGGCACTTGAAGTCACGAAAAAACGCTACTGACTTTAATTTGGGCTGCCGAAGCACTATCCGGGCGACCGAACTGCGTTGAATACCTTTTATTACTGAGTCAGGTCGGGCAACCGAACCAAGGTTCAGCCACCCAAACCTCGCTCGGTTAAAATTAGTTTAATCGCAGGTAAACAGGGCTATTTCGTGCTAATTGCTTTTTAATCATTTGTGACTTTTTTAATTATTTCCATCATATCCCAAACGGTTATATTTTTACCCCTGGCTATAAATATGACTTCATTTGCAAGATTAGCAAGGAGATTAGCCAAAATATTCTCTCTTTTGAAAATACACTCTTTGGCCAAATACTCTCTAATTTCCATTCCTTTGATATATTATGATATTGTGAGAGTTATTATGATTGCTATTCTTTGCTAAATACTCCCACTTGTTTATGTGATTGAGATAATTTTTCGGGGAGTTTAGCTTAGGTTTATCCCACAGATTTTCATATTATAAATCTTGTGTGGGATTAAACCAAGGAAGCTTAGGATATTTGCATCTTTGTTGCAAGTGTCCAATAGCTTGATTTTTGATGTGCAAAAATTCTTTCAAACAAGCAAACATTTTCAAACTAGTTTTATGCATATTACTTTGAAGGAAACTTTCTTAAATTAGTTTGTTTATCTGATTCGTATACTTGGAATATTGATGTGCTATTGAAATACCTTGTTTAGATTCCAAGATATTGCTTGTGTGGAACACTGTTGAGCATCTTACTAATTATATTGTGATTGGGTGTTGATTGCACAAAACTATCACTAAGCTTACGCTATATCCATGTTATTGATGTGTATGTGAACGTGCGCAAATTGTTTACATATATGCTTTACATTAAAGCACTATTTCTGTATCATCTATTTGAGAGAATATTGTTGCACGGTAATCCAGCCCAGTAAGGATTGTGTAGGTTGAGGTCGGCCCTATCTTAATTGACCTGGTTGTAAAGGTTGAGGTTAGCCCTGTGCTAATTGACCTGATTTGTATAGGTGCCGCCCCACCCGTTAAGTGAGCTTATAATGGTAATCCTTGTACTTGTTAGCCAAGGCGGGGATGTAGGCAATTTAGCCGAACCTCGATAACATTTCTAGGTGTCGTCTCCTTTACTACTTTATTGTGCATGCTTGATTAAATTTCTATTGCAGTTTAAGTTCCATTGTATATTTGCATTGATTTATATTACATGCCCTAAATTGACCTTAGGCTTGTGTAATACTGTTGATTAGTGGGTTGACCTAGGGGATAAAATTTTTAAATACTGTTGACCTTATAGGTCACGCCCGGTTTTGATTATGACAAATACTCATTGTATCTAATGGGTGTTTGAGGTTTTGTGCAGGAACTAAAGTTGTTAAGATCGAGATGGGCACAAAGCAAGTAATGGCCGAAGACCAATTATTATTTTCAATTGTAATATATTCATTTGTAAAATTGGTCTGTAATAGTTAATTAGGGTCTTTGGTTTGTAATAAGCTCACACACATCACATGCATGATAATACGTAAGCTCAAACCAACCATAATGAAAAATGACCTTAGAAAGACCTTAGGGTTTACCTTTCGGTTGACCGACATTGGATTATTTTGGTGTCTTTTTTTTGGACAAAAATGACCCTAGGACACACACCATTGCACCTTTGATTGTTAGGCACTTGAATAAGGTTTATGTGTTTCAAGACAGGACTGAAATGCATACATTGTACACTTTCGATCGACCGACTTTGGCAGTTCACTCTGCCCTGGTCGACCGAAATAGGCCTGGGTCAACAGTTGACCAAGGTCCTGGTCGACCGAACCAGAGTAGTTCAAATCCCTTGGTCGACCGAAACCCTCTCTGGTCAACAATTTGACTGTTTGGTCGACCGAGCCAAATTTGTATTGCAACTACCTCGTCGACTGAGGGTCCTCGGGAGAAATCCCAACTGTCTGTTCGACCGAACCATTTAGTTCAAAATGTCCTGGTCGACCGAACCTCGGTAAAATGGGAAATCGCCCTCTTTCGGTCGATCGAGTCTTCCGTTCAAAAATGCCCTGGTCGACCGAGCCATATGAACTTTGGTCGACGGAAACTATTCTAGTCGACCGGACCTCTTGGGTTGCCCTGATTTTTACCGCGGTTAAACATTTTTTAAACAGGGCTAAAATATTTGAAATGTCATTAAACTTTCCTAATAATACCCAATAGGTCTCTAACAGTCATATCTCTTCCCATGTTTATATATATAAGATCATTTGTGCAAAATATAGGAGATTAGCCAATTTAATTAGGAGAAATTCTCTGAAATTTCCAAATCCTATAATACTCATATCTAAGCCCCAACCACTCATACTTATACTCTCTTATTGCTCAAACTCTCTGTAAGTTGACTGAGTGCTTGATTAGAAAGTTTTGCTCTCCCATTTAAATTAAATTGATTTGATTTGTACGAGAGCTAAACCTAAGTGTTCTTAGGGGATTTTGTTAATAAGTCTCTCCTAAGAAGACTTGTATAAAACTTTTGAGTATTGCATATTCATTACAATATCTTGAGAAGTTTGTATTTGTTTTTGGATTGCAAAAACTTCTTAAACATTTTCAAATATCTATTATGCCTTTATCTTGAAAAATATTTGAAGAGATATTTGTTTATGTGATAAAATCGTTGTTGCAATATTCATTAACTCACATATCCTTTGCTGAATACAAAGATTGAATATCTTTTTGCAAACCAAACATATACATTACTAAAGCATCATACAATTGAGAAAATCCGCTTATTGAAATATATATATATATATATATATATATATATATTGTTTGGCTAGTATCTTTGTGTTAACATCTTGCCTGAATATCTTGTGCTACAAAGATTTCTTGATTGATATTCTCACACTCTTATTACACTGATAGTAAATATATATATCTGAGAGTTGAAATATTGGACCACACTGAGCTTACATATTATATCATTGGCAGTGTATATGATTGAACGTAACTAGGTACACATTTGCTTTACATGAAAGCATAATCATTGTACCATTTCATTGTAATACACATCTATTGTATTTCCAGGCACGGGCCTGAAGAGGGAGACTAGCCCTAGAATAGTCCTGGATTGGCTTAGACCCGGTTAGGAAAGCTAGATGTGCCATCCTGTTAAGGCGTGTAGGTTGAGGTCAGCCCCGCTAATTGACGTGGTTAAGGTTGAGGTCAGCCCTGTGCTAATTGACCTGGTTGTAATCGGTGTCTCTCCTCCCTTAAGTGAGCTATTAGTGGAATCCTCGGGCTTGCGAGTTAGAGGCGGGGATGTAGGCACAATTGGCCGAACCCCGATAACATATCGTGTGTTTGGTTATATTTCCATACTTTATATTTACCGCACGTGTATGTTATTATGTGAATGATGTGCTTAATTTAAACTTTCGTATATTCTATTTATTGGCGTATTTGGAACTGCATAGAAAGACCCTAGGTTGTAATATTCTACTTACATCTAGTTTAACCTAGGAGAAAATTTCTTAAAATTCCAATTCACCCCCCCTCTTGGGAATTCACCAATTCTAACAAATACCAATTCACCCCCCTCTTGGGAATACACCAAAGCTAACAATGGAAATTCTAAACTTGCCTCTGTCTTATCTTCAGGACGGAGCCTAGAGGTAAAGACGTGGACGTTGGAGGAGATAATGATTTAGGGGCTTCCAATAGGGATGAGATTGAAACCTCCAAACTGCTATGAGGTTTAGCTCGGCAGGTCAGGGAAGAGATTAGGCGGGACCCTGAGGGACAGAACTACCCACCTGTGAACCAGGGCTATTCAATCAAGCAATTTACTCACCTGAAACCCTCTACTTTTGTGGGTGGCTCCAACCCAATCATGACTGAGAATTGGGTGCAAGAGATGGAGAAGATACTGACAATATTGAGTTGCACTGAGGAGCAGAAGGTTCTCTTCACCACCTTCAAGATGACAGGACAGGTCGAGCGGTGGTGGCTAGTGGTGAAGCTACTAGAAGAGTAGCGGGCGGTACCTACAGTTATGACATGGAGGCATTTCAAGGAAGTCTTTTATGACTGGTACTTCCTCGCCACCACCGAGGATGCGAAGGCGGAGGAATTTTTCAACCTGATTCAAGGGCACCTCCTCATTTAGTAATAAGCTGCTAAGTTCATGGAGCTTTCTCGCTTTCCCCCATTTATGGTCCCAACTGATTACCAAAAGGTGCTAAGATTTGAAAGGGGCCTGAAATAAAGGATCCACGAGTAGGTGGCAGTCTTGCAGGTAAATCATTTCTTAGAGCTGGTGGATAAAGTCACTGTAGCAGAGTTGAGCCTGTAGAGAGGTGTAGAGATGTCAGAGCAGAGGAAGAGACCTATGCCTCCCAGCTTCCATGCAGATTTCAAACAGGGTTCATGGAAGGGAGACAGAGATACAGTGGGTCAGAGGTCAAATAGGCTGATCGAAACTACAGGAAAAATTCATCACGCCCTACTTTATTATATGTAATTGGAGTCATTGGGGAGAGTGTTGAGGTGGGAGTATTGTGTGTTATCAGTGTGGCAGATATGGCCATAAAGTTCGAGATTGTCGTGGACCGTCGATCAACGCACCTGCTCGTGATCAGAACTGGAGAAACAACACGGTACCTTATGGCGGTCCGGTGCGTGTCTACACGCTTACCTCGACTGAGGCAAACATTGCTAGAGGCGAATGTAAGGTGTTTATGTTTGGCATAAGTGATAGTTTCATTTGATTCTAGGTGATGCAATTGTTCACATGTTAGAGTAGATTAAAATATGTGAAACGTGGTTAGGTAATACACTTCTAAGTTACAATGAAAAATATTGGGTTAGCAAATTTTGAGGACAAAATTTTTGTAAAGAGGGGAGAATGTAATAACTAGAAAATAAAAGAAAAATAAATAAAAGAAAAGGAAAACAAATAAAGAAAAGAGAAGAAAAGAAAAAGGAAGGAAAAGGGTTTGGCCAGGACCAAACCGTCGACGGTTATGTGGGACTTAGAAAAAATCGTCGACAGTTTTCTTGTAGGGAAAATTATCGAGAGCATATAAAGGTGTTTTTGGGTCTGACACAGGTCAAATTGTCAATAGATTTGTGCAGGGCAGCAACTTTATAAATAGATGTTGAGTTATTTTTTTTAGAAAATTTCCTTTCTCTCTCTCTTAAAAAACCTAGGGTTTCGGGATTTGGTCTTCTTTCGGGTTTCTCTCGCTCTGTTAATCCTAATCGGAGTTCGTGCTTGCTCTCTGGTCATGTCTCTCTTCTCTTGGCTTGTCGGTCTCTGTCCTCAGCGAGTTTCGGAAAGCTAGGGTTTTGCTTTCCCGTTCATTTTGGGTCGTTTTTTTTTGGAAAAATAGGTGTGGGGAATAAATTATACCAGTTTTTTATTAAATTTGAACAGGTTAATTTTGAGTATATAAGCCTGTGCATATATGTATTTTTTTGAATGGATTAGGCATTTGAAAACAATGATTTTTTATTATAATTCATATTTGGGGAAAAACCAATGTGAGTGGGGTATATTAATTATTTAGAGTACGTAACAGTATGATTAACACTCAAACCATATAGCATGAGAATAACTCTTCATAATAAACTGGTTGTGATTACTGTGGCGAATGAATTGATATGTTTGGATGAATTGTTTGTGTGGTTATTCGTATGTATGACAATATAACGTTGGCAGGCCTGAGGAGTTCGTTATATTCCCTGGTATAAATAACGATATAATGTTGGCAGGCCTGAGGAGTTTGTTTTACTGATATACTATGAATAGGTCATTGGGAAATGAAGCAGTGAAGGTCAATTGTGACGAACTTGTGCTGCATCCTGTGTGGATGTGAAACTTGTGCAGTATCCTACGTGGATGTGACTGAAATGTGTGATTGACATTGAATGTGTGTGGGTATATGTATATGAATTTATATGTAGAAATGTTTAGGGAAAAGTAAAACTCTCTACCCGAGGGCTCACCGAGTAACGTGAGTGCTCTGTTAAGTTTCAGTTGTAGCCTCACCCAAATTAAAAGGGTAAAGTTAGAAACGGTATTAGAGTAAAGGGGCATTACTTGTATGGGTGTGTAATCTCCCAAATCCTCGGGAACTTTCGCTATAAATATTGGTTATGTATGTGTGAGTATAGTATATAAGTGTATTAGCAGTTATTGTTATTGATTAACAAACAAATATATTTTGTGTACACAAAAACTCATCTACCACACTGTTATAATTTATTCCATCCTTACTGAGAAGTGTCTCACCCTAGCAAATTATTAACTTTTCAGGTCCATAAGGTGATCGAGCTTAGCAAGCTCCAAGGCGGGGTTTAGGTTTTTTTTTTTTTGGTAATTGTGAGTAGTTGTAAGATATAAAGTATTTAAAAGTTATGTTTAAATTCTGGTTATGTAATATAAAGTGAATGAATACACTTTTTGGGATTGTATAGAATAGAACTCTGGTATTTTAATGGATAATAGTTAATTATTTTCCCTATGTGAAGGGTATTTTTGGTATCCGAGATAGGTGAATGGAACACATAACACCCCGGGCCCCACTTAAAGGGTTCGGGGTGTGACAAAGTGGTATCAGAGCTTTAAGTTGTTAGGTTCTGTAGACTTTAGGACGGATTAATACCAGAGTATAGGTTCGAGTTAGGATGAGGATAGGAACGGATAGATTAGGATCCTGGTAGGAAATTTGGAGTTTTGTTTCATGGCCTGAAGACAAAAACCCCTTGATGGTCTTCTGTGGTTTTCTAAATCAGTTGCGAGTTCTAGAAAATCATGGTAAATCCATCGATTGTGATATTTCTGAGCAGAGAGACTGGAACTTGAAATTAGAACTCGAAGATTAGGATGGTTGAATTATAGGTATAAGCCTTTGAAAAAAGAATTTTGGTAATTTAAGTGTTTTGATTTGATGATTGAGGTTAATTGGGTGTTTGATGTTGACATTGAGGATTTGAATGTTAAACTGGTTTCTTTGCGTTATAACTATACCAGTTATGTTAAGATATGGAAATTCTAAACTCGCCTCTGTACTATCTTCAGGATGGAGCCTAGAGGTAAAGACGTGGATGCTGGAGGGGATAATGATTTAGGGGCTTCCCGCGGGGATGAGATTGAAACCTCCAGACTGCTATGAGGTTTAGCTCGACAGGTAGAGATTAGGTGGGACCTCAAGGGACAAAACTGCCCACATGTGAACCAGGGCTGTTTGATCGAGCAATTTACTCGCCTGAAATCCTCTACTTTTGCGAGTGGCATTGACCCAATCATGGTTGAGAATTGGGTGCAAGAGATGGAGAAGATACTGACAGTGCTGAGTTGCACTGAGGAGTAGAAGGTTCTCTTCACCAACTTCAAGTTGACAAGAGAGGCCGAGCTGTGGTGGCTAGCGGTGAAGCTGTTGGAAGAGCAGCGGGCAGTACCCACAGTTATGACATGGAGGCGTTTCAAGGAAGTCTTCTATGATCTGTACTTCCCCGCCACCACCAGGGATGTGAAGGCGGAGGAATTTTTCAACCTTACTCAGGGGAACCTCCACATTCAGCAGTATGTTGCTAGGTTCGTGGAGCTTTCTCTCTTCGCCCCCTTTATGGTCCCAGATGATTACCAAAAGGCGAGGATATAGAGACCCGAAAAATTAAATTAATGGGAGTAATAAAAGAAGAGAAATGAATGAGAAGGGAAAAAGGTAAAAAAGGGAAATCAGCAGGGTTTTGTTGACGAACATCCCTATAGGTCTCGTCGACGAAGTACACGTGTCTCGTTGACAAGAAGATACTAAGAGTTAGGAAAATTTTAGAGAATTTCATGTTCGTCGACAAACCAGCCTCCTCGTCGATGAAATGCTTTCATGGGTTCATTGATGAATCACTTGAACTCTTCAATGAATGCCGACCTATAAATAGCAAAACCCTCATTTTCAGTATGATTTCCTCTCTCCTCTCCTCTCTCTCTCTCTCTCTCTCTCTCTCTCTCTCTCTCTTCGATTTTGGCTTCGTTATAGCCTGGATTGACGATCGGGAACTGCCACGAGGTTCGTGGGGAGATCCTCTTTAACTTAACCGGAGCATATTTTCAATTTGAGGTTCTGGGGCACCATCCCAAAATTAGGGTAAGTAAGTTATTTTAGGATTTAATGGGCTATTTGGAGTATTCGAAACCTAGGAAGTGTTAAATAAGAATTATTCTAGGAGTATAGTTGACTAATCTAGGGAAAAATGTGATTTTTAGGATTTTGAGTTTCAGATGCCGCGGGTGTAGGATTTGGGCTTTTAACGGACCTCTCAGTAAGTCAGGTAAGGGTAATAAATTATAGCAGTATTTTAGAAATTTATGGGGTGAATGAATATGTGAAAATGGTGATGTGATATTTTAACTGTATATATTGATATGTATAACAAATGAAATTGTGTGGCATATGAGTAATAATGAAATGTGATTATAGGAATGTTTTCTATGATAAATTGGGAAATGTGAGAATATGATATGTTTCATTGAGAAATGTGGAAATTTGCGAAATGAGACACACACACACACACAGTATTATGAGAATGGAATGGGAATTGAAAAGATGGGAAAGAAATAGAAAATGAGAAGAATATTGAAATGTGATATATATCATTATGAGATGAGATATGAATGTGAATACTGATATATGAATATGAAAATGTGAATATTGGAACTCAAATGTTGAAATGTGAATATTGGAATGTGAATATTGGAATGTGAATGTTGAAATGTGAATACTGGAATATGAATATGAAAATGTGAATATTGTAATGTGGATGTTGAATTGTGAATACTGTAAATGTGAAAATTGCAGTGAGAATTCTGCAATGTGAATATTGAAATGTGAATACTAGAAATGTGAATATTGCAATGAAAATACTGCAATGTGAATACTGAAATAAGAATATGAAAATGTGAATATTGCAATGTGAATACTGCATTATGAATACTAAAATGTGAATGTGGAATATGAATGATGAAATGTGGAAATGAGAACCTTGATGGACGATTGTTGATATTGAGCACGGTACCGTTGCTAGTGAGGTGTTAGTGCAACCACACGGTCTCATGGTGAGTGTGGTGCTGACAGTCGATTGAGTTAGTAGGAAGGGTAGTTTTTCCACCTAGGTGCGGACCAGGGATATGGTAGGCCAATCGTACTACAGACACATGGATAGATTTCCTATTTTGATCTAATCGACTACGCCAACCGCGGTTAAGATCCAGCCTTTGGGCCGCACAACCTCGACCATGGGGGGAAGCATAGCATTGAGAGAATATCCTCAGGGCAGCCATGAGTTATGGACATGGATGTATTGGTTACTGAGGACACTCATGAGTTAGATGTGAAATGGAAATGAAAGAGAAAATAAAGAGTGTAAGTTAATAACATAAATAAATGAGGCGAAGTAAAACTCTCTGCCTGAGGGCTTACTGAGTAAGGCAAGTGCCCTGATAAGTATCAATTGTAGCCTCATCCAAGTTAATTAGGTAAGGTTACAAACGATATCAGAGCAGAGGGGAGCTACATGTATGGGTGTGTAATCTCCCCTATCCTCGGGAACTTTCGCTGTTAAGTATGTGTTACATGCGAATGAGTTGAAAAATGGAAATAAAGCTTATAAAAGCTTGTGTTTTATATCTATATGATAATTGGTATATTTTCTCAGATGGTATTATCACTAAATTGAACATATATTATAATATAATGAAACTCATATTGCCATACACTACAAACAATTTATTCCATCTTACTGAGAAGTATCTCACCCAAATATCTAAATATTTTAGGGAACCGAGAAATACCAGGTTGTAGAGCTTCAAGATAGAGGGGAGCTGGTACCCTGATATACAGGGTGAGTGTTTTGAGCTAGGGAGGAAGGATTCCCCTAGAGTTTTTATTGATTTTTGGGAATGTATTAGATATGTATATGTGTATGGATGTTTAGTACTCTCATTACTTGTTTTTTGGATGATTTGTATATATTGACTTCCGCTGATAGGGTTGCTTATATAAGTTTGATTGATTACTTGGTATCCCACTTTGGGTCGGGTTATGTTTAAATGGTATTAAAGATTTTTGTGTGGCCAATATGTGATTTGATTATTGATTTATTATTAATTATTGAAAAAAAAAATTTGGTATAAAATCGAGGTACCACAGTTTGGTATCAGAGCCTAGGTTGCTAGATTCTGCAAACTTTAGTAAATAGAGGAATAAAATACCAGAGTATATGAATTGATTGTAAGGAGAATAAGAGATGGGTAGATTGAGATATGAGTTAGTTGTTGTTAGAGGATGAGATTGGGAATTTAGGTTTCTATCTTGCGACCTAGAGGCAAGAGTTTCGTGGTTGTTTCTATGATTTTCGTGGGGTGAAAAACCATAACTATTGTCGGTTCTTGTTTTTGAGTGGTGGAACTGAATCTTAAATTGGTATTGAGGATATTGGAGATGGATGATTATAGAGGAATATTTTATAAGGTTAGTTTGTTGGGTATAATAGTGATGTTGAGATTATAGAGTTTTAAGACTGTTTTATATCATTTTCATGATGGACCCAGGAAGTAGTAGTGCACAGGCTGGAGGTGACGATGCAGGGCTTTCCAGTGTGGGTGGCGGAGACCCTAATGCAGTACTACGTAGTGTCACCCAGCAGGTGATGGCAGAAATGGCTAGAGGTTGAGGGGAGCAGAGCTGCACGATTGAGCAGTTCACGCGTATGAGACCCCGATCGTTCTCTAGAGGAGTTGACCCACTCGTGGCTGAGAACTGGGTCTAGGATATAGAGGACATGCTGGAAATTCTCCCGTTTATAGATAAGAAGAAGGTACTGTTTGCGACATTTAAATTGATTGGGGAAGCTAAACGTTGGTGGAGATCAGCGAGATTACTAGAGGAGCAGAGACCTAACCTTGTGGCAATGAAGTGGAGCCGCTTCAGGGAGATATTTTTTGGGAGATACTTCCCCGCGACTATTAGAAGTGCGAAAGTAGCTAAGTTTTTGCACTTGACACAGAGGCAGATGACGGTGCAGCAATATGCAACTAGATTTATCGAGCTGTCCTGGTTTGTCCTGTATTTGGTGCCGGATGAGGAACAAAAGGTAAGGAAGTTTGAGGAGGGCCTAATACAGAGTTTGTTTGAGTAGGTTATAGGCTTCCAAGCCTAGACTTTTGCAGTGTTAATGGATAGAGCTGCAGTGATTGAGAATAACCTGCAGAAGGGCACTGCAGCATAGAACCAGGGAAAGAGGTCCGTGCTTCTAGATTTTCAAGAAAGGTCAAGCTGAGGGCCTTGGAGGAGGCAGGATAGCAGAGGAGGACAAAGAAAGGGAGTGGGAAATTGGGCAGTACAGGGTAGACAAATGCCCCCTCTGTGTTCCATATGCTATAGGAGACACCCAGGAGAGTGTCGGGCTAGGGAGATTGTTTATTATCGATGCCATCAGCCTGGGCATATGGTGAGAGACTGCTGAGCGCCGCTAGTTGTCGCGCCTATTCCTAGACCATACAGAGGAGGTCATCAGGCACCTTGAGGTGGATAGCAGAGGAATACCGCCCAAACACGAGTTTATGTGCTGACACCGGGGGATGCTAAGGCGGCATGAGATGTCGTGACAGGTACTATTTCAATACTGTCATATAAAACTACTGCTTTGTTTGATTCAGGGGTGACTCATTCTTTTATCACCTGGTAATTTGTTAAGTTGTGTGGGTTAGAAACTCAGTAGTTGGATGTTAGTTTGTAAGTGGCTATGCCGACAAGGGCAGTAGGGATATGTAAGAAGGTACTTAGGAACTATTCAATCTGTATTTAGGGGAGGTCTTTATTAGCTAACTTGATGGTTTTGGATGCATGGGTTCGAGGTAATTCTTGGGATGGATTGACTAGCTGCTCACTGTGCCAGTATTGACTGTAATTAGAGAGAGGTAGTGTTCATACCTCCAAGAGGACAGAAGTACAGATTCGTGGGTGAAAACTAAGGTGTATTCCCAAGAGGGGGGTGAATTGGATTTAAAATTTTTTTTAATTCTTTTCAAGAATCCTTAACTTCTTTTATTTCTTTTAACCAATTCTTGACTTGTTGATTGATTTATCAATCACACAAGAACTTAGTTCCTTTTATACAATCAACAACACAATTACTTAAACAATCAAGTAACCAATCAATCAACCAAACCAATTATCCAGTCAAACACAATATCCAAACCAAGATATAAGATACAAGATTTCAACATTTGTTTGTTTGCGGCACTGTAAATATGAAAGTTTGATTCAAGCCCTGTGGTTAATGCAATACTTTTGATAATGAATTAGCTTTCTCAAAGTGATTTTCAACAAAGCATTCACACTTTTCCCAAAATTCATAATTCAAATAAACTCTTAGTTAATTTATCTTTGAGTGTTTAACCAATTAACGTACTCCCTTATGGTTTCCGCAAAGTATGGTTTAACCAACATACTCTCTTTTGGTTTCCGCAACCCAAATCAAAAATAGACTTTAAGTTTTCTTAATTTCCAAATATACATAGTATATATGATTAAAAAATTAAATCATCCACGCAATTTATATGTGTTGAAAATAAAGAGTAAGGGAAAGAGAGAGTGAGACCGTTGTTTTTACAAGGTTCGGCTTATCCCCAGCCTATGTCCTTGCCTTTGGCAAACCACCAAAGGATTACTAAAATCATTTCCTTTGTCAAGCGGAACAACACCGTTTACACACTCCTTCAAAAAGCTAGAGCCCGCCTCTCCAAACGATATACCCTCGTTTGGTCACTCCTTCAATTGGGCTAGAGCAGCACCTCTCTACGTGATATCCCCTCGCTTAGCCAATGATCCGAACACCTCGAATCTTCCAAGAACTACAAAAGATACAACAAATAGATCTGTACAAAGAGTGCTCTCACAAAGAGCTGATTAGTACAAGTTAAGTCTATTTACTTCAATAAAATTCACAATATGAAATACAATTGAAACTTAAAAGAGATTTCACCAAGTTTTCCTTCTAGATAAGAATCAACAATTTAGAAACACAGAGAAGGATTAATCAGTTGCTTCCAAAAATCTCAGCAATTCAGATGTGCAAAGATAAGAGCCTGAGAGCTTTTAAGAGTATGAGAGTTTAAGCTTTGAGAATTGATTTTCAATTGCTTGGTATAATTTAATTTGCAAAACCAAGTATTTATAAAGTGAGTTTCCTTGTCTCCTAAGTTGCTTGGAGTTTCCCCCAAGTTTTTATAACATTTAGATTTAAAAAACTAATTTTTAGAATTTTCCCGTTAAAGTTCGAAATTTAAATTTTCGCAGGGTCAATTGGCTGACCAGGCGACTGGGTGGGTGTTTATACGGGGTCAGACAAACAATTTTTTGAGATGTCGATAGCTCGATCCCCCTTCAGTATTTTGGTCATAACTTTTTCTATACAATTAAAAATTAGTTGTTCTTAGTATCAAAAGAAAGCTAAGATAAAATTCTACAAATTTTATGTTGAAATTTTTTTAAACTAAGGATGTTTTGATAGAGAAAAATTCTTATCAATGCGGATGTAGAAAAAATAACAGCATTTGGAAAATCCTCTTTTTTGTGCTTTTCATTCCAAAATTGATTCTAACCTTTTTGAAATAATTTTTGACCTTATAAAAATATTTATCAAGTATTTTATAAGGTATCTAGGTCCAAGAAATTAACTTAAGAGTTTCTTGTATCCATATTGAAATCGAATGAAGTACTTACATAAAGACTTCTTAGATTTTTTTGACATTCTTAAACACTTAAGTCTTCATGCTTTGTCTTGGCCCTTTCTTCAAGCTCTAATATCAAGTTCATCCTCTCATAGTCGTAAAACTTTAATATATCATCCATGCCTTTAAGTATTCTTTAAGCTTCATATGATCATGTTCCTTTGGAATATAAGCTTCAATTGATCCTTGTGAGTACTTGACCTTGCTTTCACATATGAGAGATATGAAATATCATCACTCAACCAAATATGTTAAGTTCCACTTGTTTGTTAGCATCAAAATAGGATGTTAAGCCTTGTAAGGACAATAGTGGGGTCATGTGTGCGCACCCCACCACAGTTGTTATCCGCTATTCAGGCGAGGAGATTGTTGCTAGAAGACTGTCAGGGATATTTGGGTTGTGTGAAAGAGGTGTTGGAAGGGGCGTTGGGTTTTAGGATATCCCGGTAGTGAGGGATTTTTCTAGATGTTTTCCCCGAGAATTTTCTGGAACTACCTCCTGATCGTAAGGTAGAGTTTACTATTGATCTAGTTTTGGGGATAGCGCAGATTTCTATAGCTCCGTACAGAATGACACCGGCAGAGCTAAAAGAGTTGAAAGAATAGTTGCAGGAATTGTTAGATAAGGGGTTTATTCTACCCAGTGTGTCGCCCTAGGGAGCACCAATTTTGTTTGTGAGAAAGAAAGATGGGTCGATGACAATGTGCATCGGCTACAGAGAAATAAATAAAGTGACTATCATGAATAAATACTCGCTTCCCCACATCGATGATTTGTTTCAACAGCTACAGGGGACACAGATTTTCTCAAAGATAGATCTGCGGTCTGGGTACCATTAGGTGAAAGTCAGAATAGAAGATGTTCTAAAGATAGCATTCAGGTTTCAGTATGACCACTATGAATTCTTGGTTATGCCGTTTGGACTGACCAATGCTCCTGTAGTGTTTATGGATTTAATGAACCGGGTATTCCACCAATATTTGAATCAGTTCGTCGTAGTGTTTATTGACGACATACAAGTGTATTCAAAGAGCCCAAAGGAGCACGAGGAACATTTGAGGATAGTGCTTCAGGTGCTAAGAGAAAGAAAATTGTATGCAAAACTCAAAAAGTGCGAATTCTGGCTAGAGCAAGTTACCTTCCTTTGACGTGTGGTATCTAGGGGTGGTATTTTAGTAGATTCGAGCAAGATTGAGGCGATAGTAGACTGGGTAGAACCGAAGAACGTGCAGGAGATCAGAAGTTTCCTGGGATTGGCTAGATACTATCGCAGATTTGTTAAGGGCTTTTCTAAGTTATCAGGTCCTTTGACTAGATTGACCAGGAATGGTATGAAATTTGAGTGGACCGATGAATGTGAACAGAGCTTCCAAGAGTTAAAGTAGCAGCTCATTACTGCGCCGGTGTTGACGATTCCTTAAGGAGAAGAGGGTTTCGTAATTTACAGTGATGCAACCCATAAAGGACTCAGATGTGTGCTGAAGCAGCATGGGAGAGTTATAACATATGCCTCTCGCTAGTTGAGAGAATATGAGAAGAATTACCCTACCCATGATTTGAAGTTAGCAGCGGTGGTCTACGCGCTAAAAATTTAAAGACACTATTTATGTGGGGGTAGGTGTGAGATTTTTACCAATCCCTGTATACGGTACATCCTGGTAGCACTAAAATGTATAGGGATCTCTGGGAGTTTTTTTGGTGGGACAGTATATAAAAAGAGATCGCTGAATTTGTAGCACAGTGTTTGACATGCCAGCAGGTAAAAGCTGAGCATCAGAGACCGGTGAGATCATTGCAGCCGCTCTGTATTCCTCAGTGGAAGTGGTAATATATAGTGATGGATTTTGTTACAGGATTACCTCCGGAATTACATGGACATAATGTCATTTGGGTAGTTGTAGATCGACTTACGAAGATTGCCCATTTACTACCTATTAGAGTTAACTACTCCTTAAGCAAATTAGCAGAATTGTATATTTAGGAGATAATTAGACTCCATGACATGCCATTGTCCATAGTATCAGCCCGAGACCTATGATTTATGTCTCAATTTTGGAGGAGTTTTCAGAAAGTCATGGGTTCTCAGTTGTCGTTCAGCACAGCGTTTCGTTCTTAAACAGATGGTTAGACGGAGAGAACGATACAAATACTGGAGGATATGCTGCGAGCTTGTGTGCTGGACTTTGGAGGTAGTTGGATAACATTTTTTCCATTGGTTGAATTTGCATATAATAACAGCTATCAGACTAGCATTAGAATGGTACCATATGAAGCGCTATATAGCAGGAGGTGCCGATCCCCATTGTATTGGGATGAGATTGGGGAAAGATAGATTTTGGTGCTAGAGTTGATATAGCAGACTCATGATAAAGTCATACTCATCAGAGATAGGATCAGAACAACACAGAGTCGGCAGAAGAGTTATGCAGATACTTGCCGACGAGAGTTAGAATTTGACGCGAGAGATCATGTGTTTCTCAAGGTGGCACCATTGAAAGAGGTTATGATATTTGGGAGGAAGGGTAAATTGAACCCTAGGTATATTGGACCATTCAAGATTTTTGAAAGACTGAGTCTGCCGACAGGTTGGAACTACCACCAGTCTTATCTTGAATCCACAAGGTATTTCACGTTTATATGTTGACAAAATACGTCCTAGATCCCTCCCATATGATCAGTTATGAGACACTGGAGCTTGATGATATCTTATCTTATGAAGAGATATCGGTGCAAATTTTAGACTGGAAGGAACAAAAGTTGCGTACAAAGAGGATTCCACTAGTAAAAGTGTTATGGCGCAGTCTTGCAGTAGAGGAAGCTTCTTAGGAATTAGAGGAACAAATGCGCCAGAAATGACCCACTCTAACAATGAGCAGCACAAAGGCTATCCCAAGTATAGGAGTTCAATCGTGTAATAATTAGCCCAAGGGCCAGATTGTCTTTTCAGGGAATGCATTTTAATTCTAAACTCGTATAATTTTAAAAGAAATTAAGAAAAGAAAAATTTACCGAACCATGTTTAGATTTTGTTTCTTGAGATTTTTGAGATTTTGAAATGAAATTTAAACCCTAACTAAAAATTAAACACGCGCAAAATAACTGTTTAAATACTTGATTTAAATATCGGAATAAATAAATAAGTAAACCCTGCAATCATCCAACTGAATAAAAATATTAACTTTAAATGTAAACCCAAGCAAGAATACACTCTAAATAAAAACACCAACTTTAATAATAAAAACACCCAAGAAAATAATTAAAACCCTATAAAAACTTTAAATAAGAAGAAAAATTGAAACTAACAATAATAATGCTCAAACAAGATGTTAAATGCAAAAGAAAGCGATTTAAATGCAAGAACGTTACGCTCATATTATGGAGTAATGTTGAAATAGTCCATAAAAAAAGCATATGGTAAATTCACATCTAATTTCGACCTTGATGCAGCTGGTATTTCTCAATATGCAAAACATAAATATTGTAGATATTTTTCGTAGCTTTGTACATCATCTTTAATCACTTGAATCAAAAGTCGGATGAGAGAGTTACGCATAGATTATGGAGTAGTGTCAGTTTTTAGCTTCTAATAGTTGTCCTGCAATAAAAAAAATACCAAAAATTCATAAATTAATCAATAAAACCCAAATATTATAAATAGAGCACGATGTTGAAATATTTAGAATAATTAGGTATTTAATTAAAGATATAAGTCTCAATGCATGAATTAAAACACCAAATTACGCAATTTAGGCACGTAATCAAGAAATATCCACAGCTTTTCAGTGGAGTTTAGAGCTGAGCCAGTCATAGTAAAAGTAAAGGTATGCATTTTGATTTGAATAGTGTAGTATAAGATAGGTAGTGTTTTGAATTTTTTTATGAATGGTTTTGGGAGAATTTTATTTGGGTTATTGTAATTTCCCAGGGCCATAAATGTAACCACAATATTCCTCCACCACAAGTGAGGGTAAATAATAAAATTGAAATGTTTTCTGTAAGGATGAAAAGTGATGAATAGAAATTTTAAGGATGAAATTATATAAGGAGGGGAGAATGTATAGACCCAAAAAATTAAATTAATGGGAGTAATAAAAGAAGAGTAATGAAAGAGAAGGGAAAAAGGAAAAAGGGGGAAATTAGCAGGGGTTCATCGACGAACCAGTAGTCTTCGTCGACGAACATCCCTATATGTCTTGTCGACGAAGTACACGTGTCTCGTCAACGAGAAGATATCGAGAGTCAGGAAAATTTCAAAGAATTTGAGGTTCGTCGACGAATCACTTGAACTCATTGACTTCATCGACGAACATCCCTATATGTCTTGTCGACGAAGTACACGTGTCTCGTCGACGAGAAGATATCGAGAGTAAGGAAAATTTCAAAGAATTTGAGGTTCGTCGACGAATCACTTGAACTCATTGACGAACACCGACTTATAAATAGTGAAACCCACATTTTCAGCATGATTTCCTCTCTCCCCTCTCGCTCTCTCTCTCTCTCTTTAAACCTACGGTCTTCCCTCTCTCTCTCTCTCTCTCTCTCTCTCTCTCTTTGATTCCGACTTCGTTATAGCCCAAATTGATGATCGAGAACTGCCACGAGGTTCGTGGGGAGATTCTCTACAACTTAACCGGAGTAGATTTTCAATTTGGAGTTCTGGGGCACCATCCCAAAATTAGGATAAGTTATTTTAGAATTTAATGGGCTATTTGGAGTATTTGAAACCTAGGAAGTGTTAAATAAGAGCTATTCTGGGAGTGAAGTTGACTAATCTTGGGGAAAATGTGATTTTTTGGATTTTGAGTTTCGAACGCCGTGGACGTAGGATTTGGGCTTTTAAAGGACCTCTTAGTAATCCAGGTAAGGGGAATAAATTATAGCAATATTTTAGAAATTTATGGGGTGAATGAATATGTGAAAATGGTGATAGGATATTTTAACTGTATATATTGATATGTATAACAGATGAAATTGTGTGGCATATGAGTAATAATGAAATGTGATTATAGAAATGTTTTCTATGATAAATTGGGAAATGTGAGAATATGATATGTTTTATTGAGAAATTTGGATGAGATATATATATATATATATATATATATATATATATATATAGTATTATGAGAATGGAATGGGAATTGAAAAGATGGGAAAGAAATAGAAAATGAGGAGAATATTGAAATGTGATATATACCATTATGAGATGAGATATGAATGTGAATATTGGAATATGAATATGAAAATGTGAATATTGGAATGTGAATGTTGAAATGTGAATACTGGAATATGAATATGGAAATGTGAATATTGGAATGTGAATGTTGAAATGTGAATTTGAATATGAATATGAAAATGTGAATGTGAATATTGTAATGTGGATGTTGAAATGTGAAAATTGCAATGAGAATTCTGCAATGTGAATACTAAAATGTGAATACTGGAAATCTGAATATTGCAATGAGAATACTGCATTGTGAATACTGAAATAAGAATATGAAAATGTGAATATTGAAATGTGAATGTTGCAATATGAATACTGAAATTTGAATGGGAAATGTGATTGATGAAATGTGGAAATGAGAACCCTGATGGACGATTATTGATATTAAGCATAGTACTGTTGCTAGTGAGGTGTTAGTGCAACCACACGGTCTCATGGTGAGTGTGGTGTTGACAGTCGATTGAGCTAGTGGGAAGGGTAGTTTTGCCCCCTGGGTCTGGACTAGGGATATGGCAGGCCAATCGTACTACAAATGCATGGGTGGATTTCCTATTTTGTTCTAACTGGGTAGGCCAACCATGATTTAGATCGAGCTTTCAAGCCACACAACCTCGACCATGGGATAAAGCATGGCGTGGAGAGAATATCCTCAGGGCTGCCATGAGTTACAGACGCAGATGTATTGGTTACTGAGGACACTCATGAGCTAGATGTGAAATGGAAATGAAAGAGAAAAGAAAAAGTGTGAGTTAATAACATAAATAAATAAGGCGAAGTAAAACTCTCCGCCTGAGATCTTACTAAGTAAGGTGAGTGCCCTGATAAGTATCAGTTGTAGCCTCACCCAAGTTAATCGGGTAGGGTTACAAACGATGTCAGAGCAGAGGGGAGCTACATGTATGGGCGTGTAATCTCCCTTATCCTCGGGAACTTTCGCTCTTAAATATGGGTTGCATGTGAATGAGTTAAAAAATGGAAATACAGCTTATAAAAGCTTGTGTTTTATATCTATATGAATATGAGCATAATTGGTATATTTTCTCATATGGTATTATCACTAAAATGAACATATATGATATAATGAAACTCATATTGCCACACATTGTAAATAATTTATTCCGTCTTACTGAGATGTGACTCACCAAAATATCTAAATATTTCAGGGAACCGAGAAATACTAGGTGTTAGAGCTCCGAGATAGAGAGGAGCTGGTACCCTAACAGACAGGGTGAGTGTTTTGAGCTAGGGATGAAGGATTCCCCTAGAGTTTTGATTGATTTTTGGGAATGTGTTAGATATGTATATGTGTATGGATGTTTAGTACTCTGGTTACTTGTATTCTAGATGATTTGTATATAATGACTTCCACTGATAGGGTTGTTTATATAAGTTTGACTGATTACTTGGTATCCCACTTTGGGTCGGGTTATGTTTAAATGGTATTAGAGATTTTGATGTGGCCGATGTGTGATTTGATTATGGATTTATTATTAATTATTGAAAAAAATGGGTTTAAAATCAGGGTGCCATAGAGAAGGTTTGAAAGGGGCTTGACACAGAGGATCCACAAGCAGGTGGTAGTCTGGCTGGTACCAAATTTCTCAAAACTGGGGGATAAAACCACCGTAGCAGAGTTGAGCCTACAGAGAGATGTAGAGATTTTAG
Organism: Malania oleifera; assembly: GCF_029873635.1. Classification (NCBI taxonomy): domain Eukaryota; kingdom Viridiplantae; phylum Streptophyta; class Magnoliopsida; order Santalales; family Ximeniaceae; genus Malania; species Malania oleifera. The sequence continues at coordinate 54,333,374 of NC_080422.1, read as the reverse complement.
ATCAGAGGAAGAGACCCATGCCTCCTAGCTCCCATGCAAATACTAGATAGGGTTCATGGAGGGGAGATAGAGATACTATGGGTCAAAGGTCAGATAGGGCTGATCGAGACTATGGAAAAAAGTCATCACGCCCCCACTGTACTGGATGTAATCAGAGGCATTGGGGAGAATGCCGAGGTGGGAGTATTGTGTGTTATCAATGCCGCAGATATGGCCATAAAGCCCGAGATTGTCATGGACCGCTGATCAACGCACCTGCTCCTGATCAAAATCGGAGGAACAACACAGTACCTTGCGGCGGCCCGACGCGTGTCTACACGCTTACCTTGATTGAGGCAAACATTGCTAGAGGCGCAGGTAAGGTGTTTATGTTTGGGATAAGCAGCAGTTTCATTTGATTCTAGGTGATACAATTGATCACATGTTAGAGTAGATTAAAATATGTGAAATGTGGTTAGGTAATAAACTTCTAAGTTACAATGAAAAATGTTGGGTTAGCAAATTTCGAGGATGAAATTTTTGTGAGGGAAGAATGTAATAATCCGAACCCAGAAAATAAAATAAAAATAAATAAAATAAAAGGAAAATAAATAAAGAAAAGAGAAGAAAAGAAAAAGGAAGGAAAAGGGTTTGGGTAGGACCAAACCGTCGACGGTTACGTGGGACTCAGAAAAAACCATCAACGGTTTTCCTGCAGGGCAAATTATTGAGAGCATATAAGGGTGTTTTTGGGTTTGGGGTAGCAACTCTATAAATAGATGTTGAGTTATTTTTTTTAGAAAATTTCCTTTCTTTCTCTCTCTCTCTCGAAGAACCTAGGGTTTCGAGATTTGGTCTTCTTTCGAGTTTCTCTCGCTCTATTAATCCTAATTGGAGTCTATGCTTGCTCTCTGGTCGTGTCTCTCTTCTCTCAGTTTTTCGCTCTTTATCCTCAGTGTGTTTTAGAAAGATAGGGTTTTGCTTTCCGATTTTGGATCATTTTAAAAAAAAAATGGGTAAGGGGAATAAATTATACCAATTTTTTATTAAATTTGAATCGGTTAATTTTGAGTATATAAGCTTGTGCATATATATATATATATATATATATATATATATATATATTCCAAACGGATTAGGTAGTTGAAAACAATGGTTTTTGATTATAATTCATATTTGGGGAAAAACCAATATGAGTGGGGTATATTAATTATTTATAGTATGTAACAGTATGATTAACACTCAAACCGTGTGGCATGAGAATAACTTTTCATAATAAACAAGTTGTGATTACTGTGGGGAATGAATTGATATGTTTGGATGAATTGTTTGTGTAGTTATTCATATGTATCACAATATAACGTTGGCAGGCCTGAGGAGTTCGTTATATCATCATTTATATAAATGGGGTAAAACATTGGCAGGCCTGAGGAGTTTGTTTTACTAATATACTATGAATAGGTCATTGGGAAATGAAGCATTAAAGGTTGACTGTGATAAACTTGTGCAGTATCTTGTGTGGATGTGAAACTTGTGCAGTATCCTGTGTGGATGTTACTAAAATGTGTGATTGATGTTGAATATGTGTGGGTATATGTATGTGAATTTATATGTATAAATGTTTGGGCGAAGTAAAACTCTCTGCCTAAGGGCTCACTGAGTAAGGAGAGTGTCCTGATAAGTATGAGGGTTAGCCTCACCCAAATTAAAAGGGCAAAGTTACAAATGGTATAAGAGCAAAGGAGAGTTACATGTATGGGTGTGTAATCTCCCCAATCCTCGGGAACTTTCTCTATATATATTGGTTATGTATGTGTGAGTATAGTATATAAGTGTATTAGTAGTTATTGTTGTTGATTAACAAACAAATATACTTTGTGTACACTAAAACTCATCTACCACACATTGTCATAATTTATTCCATCCTTATTGAGAAGTCTCTCACCCCAACGAATTATTAACTTTTTAGGTCCATCAAGTGATAGAGCTTACCAAACTCCAGGGTGGGGTTTAGTTTTTTTTTTTTTGTAATTGTGAGTAGTTGTAAGATATAAAGTATTTAAAAGTTATGGTTAAATTTCTAGTTATGAAAAACGACACAACAGCTCCCATTCACCCATATGGGCTTAAGGGAGAGCCCTTGTCCCTTGCCTAGGGCTGAGAAGGGAGAAGTCACCATATGGTGAAAACTCCCCTATCATCCTGTCATTAGCTGGGTTAAGAACTACTTTAGGCTAATATTGGAGACGTGCCAATATGGATGACCAAAGACTATGGTCAATCAGGGCTTTTTGAACATCATTAATTTACACACATTCAAGCTACACTAAGAAACGCATATCACTTCCAATGGATATTTCAGTTGCATTCAAACTCTAATAGGAATTTTAGTAAGGTATTCTACATGTATAAAAGACCCCAAATAGCTATTGAAACTCTATAGAACATGATTCTTTCATCAAAAACACCAACAATCCACACACAAATTATAAATAGTAATCATTCCTTACAATGTTGATTGGTGTCAACCCTCTAATTAAAGATTTAAAGATATCTTCTTGACAATCAAGATTTTAATGCTAATGGATAGAGTGTCTTTGATTAGGCAATCAATATTCAAAAGAGTGAGATTTGACATTTTTTTTTTTTTTTTAAAAGGAAGTTTCCTTTTGAGTAGAAATACTTGAAAAAGTTGGAAAGGTTTTCTACTAACTTTCTAAACTCATCATTGACCACAAAGAGAAACAATTTGAATGATCTTTCTGAAAAAAGGCAAAGTTTATGAAAAATGAAATTCTAGGTTTGCCCCTAGCTTCTTGGTCCTGTGGTTCAAGCACCAGCTCTCACTCACCCATACGGGCTTAAAGGGTAGACCTTGTCCCTTGCCCAGGGTTGAGAAGGGAGAAGTCACCATATGGTGAAGACTCCCCTATCATCCTATCATTAGCTAGGTTAAGAACTGCTTTAGGCTAATATTGGACATGTGCCAAGATGGATGACCAAAGACTATGGTCAATCGAGGCTTCTTGAACATCATCAATGTACACACATTCAAGCTACACTAAGTAAGGCATATCACTTCCAATGCATATTTCAGTTTCATTCAAACTCAAATGGGACTTTTAATAAGGTATTCAACATGTATAAGAGACCCCAAAGAGCAATTGAAACTCTATAGAACATGATTCTTTCATCAAAAACACCAAAAATCCACACACAAATTATATATAGTAATCATTCATGTAATTCATTTGCTGATATGAATTGAGATTCACCCAAGATTCCTTAGCCCCATATTGATGCACCATCCACACGTAGAAGCTTGTCACATTTGAGACTTATTACAGGTTCATGGAATTAAACAATCCATATCGTCAAACAAGAATAGTTGAAGATATGTAGTCCTAGATCTTGGATAGACATAAAATTGGAAGCCTTATTGCTCATATCAAATTATGGGATCAAAATATCCTCATTATTGCCAAATAATACCATCCAATAAGCACTACGTGTTCATATAAATGCCCCCATGTGATCATTGGCATTCATGTCTTGCACATCAAAATCAATTCCCTTATGTAGAATTTCATTCCCAAGATCTGCTTTTAGCATGAATAATTCACTTAGTTGATAGGTCCTCATTCCATCATCAAATGATATCGTTCAAATACATCGTGTTGACTCTATGAGTCTAATCTTGTTTTGATAATGACAAATCACTTGGTATTTGATCTATGCATTGAGATCATGAACAGGAACTATATTAAGCATGTACAGAACCATAAAAAGTCATGAAAGCCATAAAGATTAAAGTATACACAACTTCATAGATCCATGGAACTCAAAGAGTATAAGAATGACGATGCAAGTGTCAAGTTCAAGAACGTCATGGGAATGGGTACTTAGAACTCATGTATTTACATTTTCATATGATTTAATTTGAGGCTCAACATATACCCTAGAATGACTTTAGAACTCATGCATCTCATGAATATCATTAGGGGACATTCATGGACTTTGAAATATTTTTAAAACCCTAGAAAATATTTTTATAAAAGAGCCAAGAAAGAGAGCAAAGCAGAATTTTAAATTAGAAAAAAAAATTCAGGAAATGGCCACTTCGGTAGCCTGAACTCAACCTCAGTCGCCTAAAGAATTTCTTTAGAAGCTTGAAGATTAAGTTCAGTCAATTGAAGAATTAATGGTAAAACACAGAATCTTGCCGAGGCACTTCGGTCGCCTGAACCTGTGACTTCAGTCGCCTGAAGTTGTCACTTTAGGAGCCTGAACTCGACTTCAGTCACCTGACCCTGTATTTAGGTTGATTTTTTTGAAGCACTAAGGAACTTCAGTCGCCTGGGCACCTACCTCAGTCGCCTGAACTTGTGGGAAAACTAAAAAATTTAATTTTTATTGAAAAGAACTCGCTAGACATTTCTTAATCCAATGGTCAAGATTGATTCTAAGGGTTAAGCACCTATATATTGAACATCTAAACCCTAGAGTGTGAGCTTAGATCAATGAGAAGAGAAGAGAACATTTTTTGAAAGAGATTTGAGAACTTTGAACACATTGCTATACGATTTCCTGCAGTCTTGCACATACTCATCAAGCTTGGGCAAATCAACTCAGAAAATCAAAGGGGATTCATTTACACATCTTGATTTCAACTTGGTATTGAGGTTTGGTAAATCCGTTTAGTGTTTTTCAAGAGCTACTCATATCATCATTTGTTATTGAATATCGTTAGAGAGTTTGATCTTAAGTGTTACTAACCATATAGAGATTTTTCTTGACAAGTGTGTTACTTGAGAAAGTTTTATTTTGCCATTGATATATATTTTTCAAAGAACTTCTCATTTCAAAATCTATTGTTGAAATAGGCTGAGGGATAGATAGTGAGTATACTTTCATATAGATTATTTAGATAATCTCACTACTTGATAAAGAGTTTCATTATTGGTTAAATAGATTTGAATCGAGTGTGTGTTTAGTTAAAGGATCTATATTTTTAGATATATTAAAGCACTTGATTAAATATCCTTAGTGTTCATAAATATGCATTTTATTGAGGGATATTTTCTGGAAAACAATATATTCAGTTTGTGATCTTTGAAAATCATATTATATATATATATATATATATATATATATGTATGTATGTATGTATGTATGTATTAGCTTATTACAGAGATCATTGTGTGATTGAATATTTGAAAGAAAGTTGTTGATTTTGATTGATTTAATATTCAAGAAAAAGTTTTTGAATAAGTTCACATTAGATATATTTGTACATTTTTACAAAGTGAACTAGAACCCTAATATTCTCCAAAGCGTTTAAATATATCATTTTTGGGAGATTTGATAAAAGGGGAAATTGTGTGTTGAAGCATATCACTCATAAACGATTATATCGTTTCATACATTCTGAGCTTCAAGTTTCATCATATGATTATGTATTAGGAATTTGAATTATACTCACTAGCTTTGTTGCAAGCAACTTTGAGTGTTTTTTCATATTTCATTGTATTCACGGTTGGTTGTGAACCGGGTTTGAGGAGGAAGTTATATCTCTTGTAAGCAGCGGATTGTAAGGGAAGCTCCGTACCAATTTAAGGAGCAGGGATTATAGTAGAATCCTTGAGTGGGTTGCTCAAGGCGAGGACATAGGCCGGGTTGGTTGAACCTCATAAAAACTGTGTTTGCATTCTCTTTTTCCTTATCTCTTTACTTTCTGCACAACATTTAGTTTCTTACATTGCATGTATGTTTGTTGAATAATCTCACACGAACTTGATAAGTAATTGGTTAAATTTTGACATAGGGACTAAGTGGTGAATAAGTTTGAAAGAATTTTTAAAATACCCAATTCACCCTCCCCCTCTTGGGATTACACCTAAATCAATATTTGGTATCAGAGCCAGCTTTATATAGACTTAATAGTTCTTTTGTAAAAAGATCACATGACACACATCGGTGTAACCCCATTCAGTGAGGGACGATCTTATCTTAGAGTTCCAATATTTTATGGTGACAATTTCTCTGCTTGGAAAGTAAAAAATGAGTCTTTTTTATAAAATCAATGGACTGGAAAGCCTGATAGGTAATAGTTAAAGGAATTTGTGTATCTACAAATGAAAATGATACTAGTTTAATGCATGCAAATTCAAATGCCATGGATATGCTTTATCGTGCTTTAGATTCTAACATTTTTCATGAATTTATGGCATGTACATATGCAAGAGATATGTGGGAAGAACTTGATAGGAAGTATGGAGAAACCCAGGAGAAAAAAACCATCACTCTAGAAATGTCAAGTTCAAATGATCAAGAGGTGGCAAATTGTAAACAGAATGAGTTAATCAAGGAGGAGGTATATGTATCTCAGTCTAGTTCAAATAATGATTCATTTATTGATTTATGTGATGATTTTTGTGATAAATCTTGCAATAAATCTTATGAAAAATCATGTGATGAATCTTGCGCTATATTATGCAATGAATCATGTGTTAAATCATATGTAGATAATTCTAATAATGATTCATGCAATGTCCCTTGTGACAATATTGCTATTGATGCATGCAATAATTCAAATAATGGATATTATGACAATTCTTGTAATGAAACATGTGTGGAATCATCTGTTGACAATTCCGTTAATAAAGTGTGGAATGATTCATATGATGTTTATTGGGATAAATTTTGTGTTCAATCACGTGTTGAATTGTGTAATGAAAGCATGTCTTCATATGGAGGTCTAGAAAAAGGTTTAGATAAAAAGCATAAGCTTCTAACTAGGATATCTGAGGAGAAAATGTGGTTGAAAAATGAAAATGGAAGGATAGCTAAACAATTAGAGGAATTAAAAGATTATCATGTTATTCTAGAAAAGAAGAAAATCATGAAGATTCTGAAGATCACCTATTTAGATATAAAAATAGATGAACATGCTGAAGATAGTTTAAATAAACCCTTAGAAGTTAAAAGAAAGTATATTTCCAAAATGGGTTCGGATGTATCTCAAAAATTCTATAGCTAAGCCTCATTAAGTAAGAAGAAAAGAAATAAGTAGATGTTCCCACGAATATACAAAACTTGCTTATTATGTAAAATGAAAGGGCATATCCAATATAAGTGTCCATTTAGAGGTGTTCAAGACAAAGACAAGAAAATGACATGGGTAATCAAAAAGGGTTCAAATTGGAATTACATGATCTTTTAATTCTTTCTTTGTTCTTAAGGCTAGTTAGAGGGTCGTGATGACTAACAGGCTTGGGAATAGTTTATGCTTAAAATGTAAAATCTTAGTATGTGTATCTACTACACTATTATGATACTAAGAATCCTACAAGAAAGTTAAGTTAATATGATTCTTTTAAGCAATATATCTAATCTAACTACCTAATGCCTTCATATCGTAATGATTGGGTAAAATGTTAAAAAAACATGCCAATCTTGATGTATTCAAAGTGAAGGTTGAGAGATTAATTATTAAAATATCAGGAAACTAATATCCTTGCAATGAGTTACATAAGTAAAACATTGAAGAATAAATCCACTTTCAAATGGATTAAAGCATTGTTGTTTAACGAATAATTCTTAGTGCTTAACACATGCTTAAATATTAAAATCCTAAGTTAAGCAGATCATGTCCAATGCATAAGACTAAGCCCTAGGAATAAATCATATGTTAAAAATCATCTAATCCTAAACTCATTCTTGGAGCCTCAAAGAGTTAAATCAGTCATCATTCTAGCCACAAGCACTAATAATCATAAATTTCATATATATGAAGTGCTTATTAAAAGACATCCTATTTGATTTCCCTGCTTTCTTACTTTTGAAAAACATTTTCTGGGGTTATAAAATAAAGTCTCTAAGTCCATCTTTATCCCCTAATGAGTTTCATTTCATTCACAATGACATTTTTAACCTTGAAGTACTTACATGAAGATTTCCTAACAATATGAACATTTCTTGTTCTTTGAAACTTCATGATCATCTTGAAGCTTTAGGTTCATTTCATCTTCAGATGTCTTTGTGCTTCCCGGTTTGATCACTTCATGACACACCATACACCTTTAAGCTTTTTGGTGATCTTTTGAAGCTTTTTTGAGTTTGGCTTTTTCATATTCCTGAAAACATCATTACTTGAACACATAATGTCATTAACCTTTTCTTCATCATCAAAACAAGAGGTGAAAGCCTTGTTAGGCTAACAATCTCCCCTTTTTTTATAATGACAAATAAAGAGCAAAAATTTAGAAAAAACTTGTAGAACGCTCCCCCTTACAATAAGCATAGATTCAAGTAATATTTCTCAATATTTGCATTTGCATAGTATATTTATATAGTCAATTTTCATATTGCATTGTTCAACATTCAGCATAGTATTTCTTTAAATTGTTTCATATATTCAGTTCAGCATTTTATATAGTCAACATATAATGTTTTCAACATTCAATTTCATGCATATTCAATTCAGCTCAATATTCCATTCAGCTCAAATATTCAATTCATATTTTCGCTCTCTAAACCATCTCTCCCCCTTTGACATCATACAAAAAGGGTTACACAATTTTAATACAAAGAGCAAAGAACCATATAGATATGCATCTAGAGAACCATAAGTAGTACAACTCAAAAACAAATCACTAAGATGTGACCTATAGCAGCACAATGCATCATAAAAAGAGTCGTTTTTAAGTTTACGTCTTAAAGCTAAAAAATGTCAATCATCATGTCCTTCCAATTTTAAAATATAATGCATGATATCAATTGATTAATAGAAAAATGATTATACACAAGTGATAAATCATAACACTCCCCCTGTCAATCAGCATACTCAATAATTTCTTTTTAAGTCATAAGTTCAGAAGGTTCAAAGTTTCAGATTTAACATTAACATTAGAACTTATAGGACATCAAACTTATAACAAAACATTTCATAGGCTCATAGTTTCAGAGCTAGAAACAAATACATATAGAGACTTGTAGTCTTTGCTTACACATACTTCCCCTTTTTACATCAACAAAAAAGCAAAATACATTCAGAATTTCAGCATGTGTAACACCATAAAAAATCAATGTATCAGAGTTAGTGTCACTATCTTCAGCAATTCCTTTTCATTTGGATTGCTGTAAGTCTTCTTCTTCTTCTTCTTCTTCTTCTTCTTCTTCTTCTTCATCATCATCATCATCATCTTCCTCTTCCTCGTCATTACTAGCTTCCTCTTCTTCTTCATCATCTCCTTCTTTCTCTTCTTTAGATTCTTCAACTGATGAATCATCACTACGGGGTATGGAGTTAGTGTCCATAGGATCACCGTGTAAGGAACTACCGCAAATCTTCTCAATGCGCATAAGACGCTAATCTAAGGAGGAATAGTTATCCTGTAGAGTTTTAAGACCCTCACGCATATCTCGGCTAAAGGAGGTGAATTCATTATAAAACGGTGTGAACCATGAGGGAGCTTCAGAGGCTGAACCTTCTGGCTGATCCTGAGGTGAAGGAGGAGGTGCAGCAGCTGCTCTTCATTGTCTACCTCCTTTTAAGAACCACTCCTGATTTTGTTTTTCATATCCCATCTGTTTGAGAGTGGTTGAGGTAAAGAGTTCATATCTGGTCCTTTTAATGAAAAAGTCTAATGAAGATGTGATATTCTGATTTGCAAAGATCATATTAAGAGCTCTCCCATATGGAAAAGTGACTCATTTTGCATCCATCTTTGCCTACATCCATTTCATAATGAGACTAGCCAAATCAAGCTTCTTCCCTTTTAATAGACACCACAACACAAAACAATCGATATACGAGAGATGATCATATGATCCAGCTTATGGCAAAATGTTATTTGTGATGATCTTTTGAAGGATTTGGGCTTTCAAATTTAGTTGCTTATAGAGTGGTGGATGTCCAAAGTAGATAGGTTCATTCTCCATGATTAGTGGCAAAAAATCTTCTAGTGTAAACTCTTATTGAAGTATCCAAGATTGGGCAAATGCAGGACATTCAAACACTCCTAGAGTAATTTGAAGAATGGGAGCCAATGATTGAGGAGTGAGAATTATTTTCCTAACCTTGACTTTAGTTAATAAGCTATTCTCTCCTTGAACTAAATTAGCATAAAATATTTTGACAAGATTTGGAAAAAGTCCTTTAGCTTAGAAAACAATGAAGTTCTTCCATCCTATGGTTTGAAACAACGGTAGAATATCCAAAAACTCTATGTTGAAGAATTGAATATCAAGGACCTTACCAAATATAGGATCTATGGAATGAAGACGGGTTCGATAAACATGCTTTGTATGAGAGGATACCAGCCATCGATTGATATTAGGATCATCTCTACCAGAAGATGAGCCACGATTTGTCGTTTGCTTAGTTCAAGGCATTGTGAGGTTTTCTTGGAACAGCAGATGTCTTCTTTTAAACCCTAGAATACGTATGATTGAATTGAGAAGCTTGGAATCAAAAGTTTTAGCGTCGAAGATTGAAGGAGGTTTGGTGTTTGGAACGTCGGGTGAGTGATAGAACTTGGTTAAGGAGCTTAGAGTTTAGAAAAAGTAGGGTTTCGCACGTTTAAAATATAAAGACTCTGCAACTTCAGGCTCCTAAAGAATAAGTACAGGCACCTGAAGAATTTTCTGGGCTAAAATTCAACAGGCAGTAGCTGTTTGGTAGCCTGAGGTATATGTAGGAGCCTGAAATTATCAGCTCAGTCAACCGAAGTTCTTCAACTTCTGAAATTTCCTTATTTCCTTGTTTTGAACCTTTCTAACTTATTTCCCTTATTGTATATTGGTTCAAGTTTATCTTTCTACTGATGTATACCTATCTTTTAACAACACTTATGTTATAAGCTTTTAGAGTTTCTTTTTGTTTCATTGAAACATCCAACCTTTATTGATCCTTCTACTCTTTATTTTATTTTTGTATTATTTCATTTTTGGTACCCATATCTTCTTGGTTCATTTTGATTTGTCAAGGGTTGCTTCTTTTATTTTCCACACCTGTTTAGTCTTAACACCTTTTCTCTTAAATGGACATTCAAATTTGATATGCCCTTTTTTTTTTACATTGATAACATATTGTATTATAGTAGGCATTGCTAGATGTGGTAGCATAGTCTTTAGATTCTTTTGAAAAATAACCCATATAAAGTTTTTTTTTTTTTGTATTTTCAACCTCGTTAAAACCAATTCCTTTTTTATTTAAAGTCATCCTTTGTAAGCCTATCATTTTATCAAAATTAGCCTTCCATTTAGTGAAGTTATAATTGATCTTCTCTTTATCTTCAATTTGATTCTTGAGATCATTTATTTCAATGTCTTTCTTATTATCAACCTTCTTTTGTAATTTCTCTAATTCTAAAGATAATTTTCTTACATTATCCTCTAATTCAGAAATACATATGTCTTTCTCATACACGGTAGAGGATAAGGATCGAAGGTCTTCCATCATTCTTTCATTCTTGCTTTCTAATTCTTTGATCTTCAAGTCTTTTTCCTTTTCAGCAAGATTTTTGGATTCTAATTCTTTTGTCATAGATTCATTCTTACTTTCTATTTTCTTGATTCTAGAATCCTTTTCTCTTTCTGCAGCCTTAAGGGTTTCTATCTCTTTCATTACACCTTCATTCATATTTTTCAATGAAGTGTTTTGTTTAGTTACTTTAATCAGCATCTTATGAACTTTGAATAAATCATTTTGAAGTTCTTCATATGATGGCATGCTCTCATTATCGGATTCACTAGATGAATTACTACAAGAATTATCTAAGGGTTTGGATGAGAAGCTTTCCTCATTGTTCCAAGCCATAAAGCATGTATAAGCAACCTCTTGGTCACTTGATTCATTTTCTGAACTACTTGTACTCATCATGTCCCAAGTAGTGGTTTTCATGGCTTTTTTTTATTTTTCTTCTTAGATTCTTTCTTTAGTAGTGGACATTCTGGTTTTTATATGTCCAACTTTATTGTAATTGTAGCACGTAGGAGTTTTATTCTTTGATTTCTTGTTAACTTCTTCTTCTGATTCATCTAATTCAGATTTTTGATTTCTTCTTTTGAATTTGTTTCTTCTTCTTAGTATTCTTGTTAACCTTTTAGATATGAGGGCTACTTCATCTTTATCCATTTTTTCTTCACTACTTGAGTTATCTTTTAAGGTTTTGAAGGCTATTGAATCTTGGGTTTTGGCTTTTCCATTCTTTTCATTCATAATCATTTCATATGTAAGTAAAAACCCTATAAGCTCATCAAAGGAAGTGCTTTTTAGATTTCTTCCTTCAATTATGGCAGCGGCTTTTGGTTCTCATTTTGGTGGCATCCCTCTAAGAATTTTCCTAATCATCTCATAAGTAGTGTAGGTTTTTCCTAGTGCATTTAGGGAATTGATTATGTGAGTAAACCTAGTAAACATATTAGTTATGGATTCATCCGAGTTCATTTTAAACGCTTCATATTCACTTGTAAGCATATCAATCCTATTATCCCTAACATTCATTGTTCCCTCATATGTTACTTCTAGTTTGTCCTACATCTCCTTAGTTTATTTGCAAGCCATTATTCTATTAAATTCATTGGCATCTAAAGCACAATATAGAGCATTCATGGCACCAGAATTTACTTGCAGCATCTTATAGTCTAAGTATGTCATATCAATTTTCTCCTTAGGGACTTGTTTACCATCAACTATCTTAGTGGGAATTCGGTCACCTTCCATGACAACCTTCCATGCTTTCCAATTCATAGTTTGAAGATATATTTGCGTTCTCTTTTTCCAAAATGTATAGTTGTGTCCACAAAAGATTGGAGGCCTAGTTGAAGATTGTCCCTCTCCAAAGGGAGCTACGCCTAAGTTAGCCATTACGATCTTTTTATAGCTACTAATTAAGATTTGTTATAACCGCTCTCTTATACCAATTGAAATTAGGAATAGCTTCCCAAGAGGGGGTGTGAATTGGCTTTTTAAAACTTTCTCTTTAGTTCTTTTAAAGTCCTTAACTTCTTTTAATATTTAACCAATTCTTTGACTTGTTTATTTATTTTTTCAATCAAACAAGAACTTGATTTCTTTTGAACAATCAATCAACAACACAATTAAACATTCAATCTTCAACCACACTTTGAAAGTAAAAACAATCAAACAATTAATTATAATTTCCAAACCAACACAACCAAAATTTATTTACCAAATATAAGTTCACCGCCGCACTATTAGATTGATAAAATCATTCAAGATTTAAGACTCTTGGAATATTAAACAAATCTTTATACCATCCAATCACAATCAATATAATATATGTAACTTTCAGCTTTTGATGTTTTCAGCCCTATGGTGAATGTGAGTTTTGAACAAAGCCCTGTATATATGAAATTTCTTCTTCAATATGATGTTCAATATAAAATCCAATTACTCTTTCCAAACTTCATAATTCAAATAAACTCTTAAGTTAATTTATCTTTGGGATGTTTAGCCAAGTAACGTACTCTCGTATGGTTTTCGCAAAGAATGGTTCAACCAACATACTCCCTTTCGATTTCCGCAGCCCAAATCAAAAGCAAACTTTAAGGTTTACTTGATTTCCAAATATAAGTAGTTTATATGATTTTAAATTTAAACCATCCACGCAATTTAAATATGTACTGAAATAAAGAATAGGAAAAGAGAGAGTGAGAAAGAGATTTTTACGAGGTTCGGCTTATTCCTAGCCTACGTCCTCACCTTTGGCAAACCACCAAAGGATTCACTAAACTTATTCTTTTAACGGGCGGAACAATACCTTTACAACACTCCTTGGTTAAGGCTAGAGCTTGCCTTCTCCAAACGATATCCCCTCGTTCAATCACTCCTTACATAGGCTAGAGCCCGCCTCTCTAAGCAATATCCCCTTACTTAGCCAACGATCCAAACAACCCTTAGAATCGTCAATCTACAAGAAATAAATCAAATAGATGCGTACAAATAATGCTCACACAAAGAGCTTATTAGTACACTTTAGAAACTAATATACTTCAAATTCAAAATATCAAAAAAATGAAGTAAGAAGCTCAATATAAATATCACTGGTTTACTTCTCTTTGATGAGGATCAAGAACTTAAATCAGATACTTTAGAGAAGTTGTAAAAGCTAAGAGATTTCTCAGAAATTTCGCAGCAATTTAGAGCTTTAAAACAAATAGCAAGAAGCTTTGAGTGAAAAAGAGCTTGAAAGAATTTTCAATGCTTGGTGTTTTTGTTTCTCATAAACCATGTATATATAGGCTTCAAAAACACTTTCATTCATGCTTCCCAAGTTTACTTGGAGTGCCCCCAAAGTTTCCAAAAATATTAGGGCACAAGTTAATTAAATTTGAAAAAGAGAAGTTTAAAAAATCTACTTGTTGCCGTACTTCGGTTGCCTAAAGTGCAACCTCAGTAGCCTGAAGTGGGTTCAAAAGCCAGAAGACACAGGGTCAGGTGCCTGAAGACACACTGTTTGTTGTTATTTGCTTCAATAAAATCCTTAGTCGCCTGAGGGTAAAACCTCAGTCGCTTGGTCAAAACAAAAATCAGATTCCTTCATTCTTTTTCAAAGATATTTGATTTCCTTGCTTTATTACGTTTGAAAAACATTTTTTGGGGTTTTAAAATAAAGTCTCAAAGTCCATATTTATCCCCTAATGAGCTTCATTTCATTCACAATGACATTTTTAACTTTGATATACTTACATGAAGATTTCCTAACAATATGAACATTTCTTGTTCTTTGAAACTTCATGATCATCTTAAAGCTTTAGGTTCATTTCATTTTCAGATGTCTTTGTGCTTCCCTGTTTGATCACTTCATGACACACCATACACCTTTAAGCTTGTTGGTGATCTTTCGAAGCTTTGTTGAGTTTGGCTTTTTCAGATTCCTGAAAAAGATCATTACTTGAACACATAATGTCATTAACCTTTTCTTCATTTGTTATCATCAAAACAAGAGGTGAAAGCCTTGTTAGGCTAACACAAAAGGTGAGAGATACTTTTTCGAGCTAAAATAAATATAGTTGCCTAGAATTATATTAGACGATATAATTCAAGGGGAGCAACGTCACTTAAGATGTAAACATTTGGTATCGCATTAATTAACATTTGGTATCCTCACATAATCTTTAAAATTTGGCACACTATGTATATTCAAAATGCAATTTACATTCCACAATACAGATTTATGCATTAGCAAGGGGGATGGTTGATGTAAATAGGGGAGAAGTAATTTTTCTTTGTCAAATCTACTAGTTGAACAAGTTTTAAACTTTAAAATTTCAAATGGAAGAAGAACATAAGGTTATGTACACTCATGCACTAATTCTTATACACCTTTTTGTTGATGTCAAAAAGGGGAGAAAATTAAAAGGAGCAACAATGTTGTTGGCATCACTAGATAAATATCAGGAGCACATATTGTTGGAAGCAAAGGGGGAGAAGGATAATAGCAAAAATTGTTGAAAAATCAGAAGCAAAAATTGTTTGGCAAAACTAATTGTGTAAATAGGAGAAGAATCGGGCTAGACAACTTGTGTATGAATATGAGCATATTTAATTTGGAATCAGGCTAAACAGCGTGTGTATGAAGAGCATATTTCATTTGGCATGAGCATATTTCATTTATTGAATATTTAATGCATTATTTGAGGGGGAGCCTTGTTAGGCGTAACCCATTATCTACTTTTTGCTCGTGTATTTGTCATCATCAAAAATGGGGAGATTGTTGACTTTATGAGTCCAACCTATTTTGATAATGAAAAATCACTTGGTATTTGATTTGTGCATTGAGATTGTGAATAGGAACTATATTAAGCATGCACAGAAGGATAACAAGTCATGGAAGCTATAAAGATTAAAGTATACACAACTTGGCAGATCCATAGAACTCAAAGAGTACAAGAATAAAGATGCAAGCGACAAGTTCAAGAACGTCACGAGAATGGGTACTTAGAACTCATGTTTTTACATTTTCATATGATTTAATTTGAGGCTGAACATATACCCTATAATGACTTTAGGACTCATGCATCTCATGGATATCATTAGGGGACATCCATGGACTTAGAAATATTTTTAAAATCGTGGAAAATATTTTTATAAAAGAGCCAAGAAAGAGAGCAAAGCAGAATTTTAAATTAGAAAGAAAAAATTTAGGAAATGGCCACTTCGGTAGCCTAAACTCAACCTCAGTTGCCTAAAGAATTTCTTCAGAAGCCTGAAGATTAAGTTTAGTCGCTTGAAGAATTAATGGTGAAACATAGAATCTTGTCGAGGCACTTCGGTCACCTGAACCTGGGACTTCAGTCGCCTGACCCTGTATTCAGGTTGATTTTTTTGAAGCACTAAGGAACTTTAGTCGCCTGGGCATCTACCTCCTTTGCTTGAACTTGTGGGAAAACTTAAAAATTTAATTTTTATTAAAAGAACTCGCGAGATATTTATTAATCCAACGGTCAAGATTGATTCTAAGGGTTAAGCATCTATATATTGAACATCTAAACCCTAGAGCGTGAGCTTAGATCAATGAGAAGAGAAGAGAAAATCTTTTTGAAAGAGATTTGAGAACTTTGAACCCATTGCTATACGATTGCCTGCACTCTTGCACATACTCATCAAGCTTGGGCAAATCAACTCAAAAAATCAAAGGGGATTCATTTACACATCTTGATTTCAACTTGGTATTGAGGTTTGGTAAATCCGTTTAGTGTTTTTCAAGAGCTACTCATATCATCATCTGTTATTGAATATCGTTAGAGAGTTTGATCTTGAGTGTTCCTAACCATATAGAGATTTTTCTTGACAAGTGTGTTACTTGAGAAAGTTTTATTTTGCCATTGATATATATTTTTCAAAGAACTTCTCATTTCAAAATCTATTATTGAAATAGGTTGAGGGATAGATAGTGAGTATACTTTCATATAGATTATTTAGATAATCTCACTACATAATAAAGGGTTTCATCATTGGTTAAATAGATTTGAATCGAGTGTGTGTTTAGTTAAAGGATATATATTTTTAGATATATTAAAGCACTTGATTAAAAATCCTTGGTGTTCATAAATATGCATTTTATTCAGGGATATTTTCTGGAAAACAATATATTCAGTTTGTGATCTTTGAAAATCATATTATATATTATATATATATATATATATATGTATGTATGTATGTATTTATTAGCTTATTACAAAGATCATTGTGTGATTGAATATTTGAAAGAAAGTTGTTGATTTTGATTATTTTAATATTCAAGAAAAAGTTTTTGAATAAGTTCACATTAGATATATTTGTACATTTTTACAAAGTGAACTAGAAACCTAATATTCTCCAAAGCGTTTAAATATACTATTTTCGGGAGATTTGATAAAAGGGGAAATTGTGTGTTGAAGCATATCACTCATAAACGATTATATCATTTCATACATTCTGAGCTTAAAGTTTCATCATATTATTATATATTAGGAATTTGAATTGAACTCACTAGATTTGTTGGAAGCAACTTTGAGTGCTTTACAGATTTCATTGTATTCACGGTTCAGGTTGTGAATCGGGTTTGAGGAGGAAGTTGTACCTCTTGTAAGCAGCGGATTGTAAGGGAAGCTCCGTCCCAATTTAAGGAGTAGTGATTATAGTGGAATCCTTAAGTGGGTTGCTCAAGGCGAGGACGTAGGTAAGGTTAGCTGATCCTCATAAAAACTGTGTTTTCATTATCTCTTCCCTTATCTCTTACTTTCCGCACTACATTTAGTTACTTACATTGCATGTATGTTTGTTGAATAATCTCACACGAACTTGATAAGTAATTGGTTAAATTTAGACATAGGGACTAAGTGGTGAATAAGTTTGAAAGAAATTTTAAAATACCCAATTCATCCCCCCCCCCCCTCTCGGGATTACATCTAAATCAACACAACGCATATAGAACGTCCAACATTAACACGAGGCCATTTATCATAAGGCAAAAAGCTCTTCAAAACCTTTCAAAAAATCAAATTTCAATATTCTTTAATAGAAAAATCAAACCTTTGTAAGATATGGAACCCTTGAAGAGCTTGAAGCTCGATGAAGCCTATGAGGAAATAGATGGATAAATGAAGTAGAAAAAAAAATGAGGGAAAAGAGGATTGGTTAGGCGATTGTGGCATGGGTGGCGCACGAGTGCAGTGACGAGTGTGGATGTAAGATCATAATGATGGTGGTCTGGTAGCAATATAAGAGTGATGTAGGACAGGTATGGTTGGCCTAGTCCTACGATTCAACCCTTACACAAGCACATACACTCAAAACACTTTGTATTAAGAATTCAATTAACTATCTCCGTCCCAATTTAAGGCGTAGTGATTATAGTGGAATCCTTAAGTGGGTTGCTCGAGGCGAGGATGTAGGTCGGGTTAGCTGATCCTCATAAAAACTATGTTTGCATTCTCTCTTCCCTTATCTCTTTACTTTCCGCACTACATTTAGTTACTTACATTGCATGTATGTTTGTTGAATAATCTCACACGAACTTGATAAGTAATTGGTTAAATTTAGACATAGGGACTAAGTGGTGAATAAGTTTGAAAGAATTTTTAAAATACCCAATTCACCCCCCCCCCCTCTTGGGATTACACCTAAATCAACACAACGCATATAGAACGTCCAACATTAACACGAGGCCATTCATCATAAGGCAAAAAGCTCTTCAAAACCTTAAAAAAATCAAATTTCAATATTCTTTAATAGAAAAATCAAACCTTTGTAAGATATGGAACCCTTGAAGAGCTTGAAGCTCGATGAAGCCTATGAGGAAATAGATGGATGAATGAAATAGAAAAAAAAATGAGGGAAAAGAGGACAGGTTAGGCGATTGTGGCATGGGTGGCGCACAAGTGCAGTGACGAGTGTGGCATGTAAAATCATAATGATGGTGGTCTGGTAGCAATACAAGAGGGATGTAGGACAGATACGGTTGGCCTAGTCCTACGGTTCAACCCTTACACAAGCACATACACTCAAAACACTTTGTGTTAAGAATTCAATTAACTATCATAAGCATCATAAATTATTCTACCTTTCACATGTTGGCAGATTTTTGAAAAGGTATATGTGTTTGTCCAAAACATAAGTCTCAAGAGTTATTGATTAAGGAATCAAGCTTTATATGTAAAGATGTTAATTTCAAAGTCAAGATTGCAAGTTCTAAATTATTAAACTCATATTTATGCAATTGATTTAAGTTAGCAAGTATCAATATTGAATTCTAAGGATTCAAATGGCTTATCAAATAGGGGATTTTAGGCAGCAAGCAAGGGCTTACACAATATTAAGCAAGGGTTCAAACAAGTACTGAATTTACCATGAGATTCGTTGGATGGCTTGATGTTGTTCAACACGAGTTAGACCACACCGTAAGTCCTTCGAACAAGCTTTGAATCACCAAGATGAACGCAGCAATGGAGTGTAGGGATGGTGGTCGTGTGGGTGTATTAGGAGAAGAGGTCATGTGGTGTTTAGATGGGGATGGTCGTATGGGATAGAGGGAGGAGATGGGGAAGGTATCACTAGATAGAGTGGTCTCTCATCACTTGATCTTCGAAGAGAACGCCGTAGCCTCACACTACACAATCAATAGATTGGACAAAGCTAAACCAGCTTCAACAATGGTTTCATTCAATATTCAAACATAGCTGCTCTTAGAGTTCTTACAAAGAAAGATATAAAGCTAGCATGGGGGGAACAAGGTATTAACTAGTTTACACTTCCCACATAAGCATGGGAGACAACAACTTAAATACTCTCACAACTTACTAAACACTCATGCAAGTTTGGTTGTCTTGCATTATTACAAATTAAATGTAAATACATAAGCTAAAAGGAAGGCCAAATCCGTATGGGGCCCATGGAGCCATGTGGGGTCCACATAGGTCTTGAGATGAATCTTGCTTCAATACTTCACTTGGGTCTTCAAACACCTAATAGTCTTGAAATAACATGTCCAAATAAAATTTGAAATCATCATAATAATAAGGTCTTCCATCAAAAAGTCTCCAAATCATCCCACGTGTACCTACAAAACAAATTTAATGATAGTGGACATTGGGAGGTCATCCACGTGTCACCATATCGGCAAAGGAAATGGACAAGGCATGTTGATCCCCATCATCCCTTCTGAACCCAAAAGAATTCTTCTCCAAAGAATGAGAAGTGATGTACTAAGTGAGAATACAACTTCGAGTTGAGATGAAGGAGGTATTCTTTAAGTATCTAGCTCCTCTCGAAAAGCAGCTTGCCTCTCCACTTAACCAAGAAATTTTGGTATGATCCTGCTCGTGTGAATGTTGTCTTGTTATCCAAGATCTCTTCAATCTCATCAAATTTATTTGGTATGGGTAAATGTCGAGGCAAAGGTAACTTTGGGGTTTTAGGTTCAAGAGGAGTGGGGAATGGAATAGGATTACCTGCATGGTTAGAATTTTAAGGCTCTAAAAAAGATGATGCTTCAAGAAAAGGGGTTAGATCTTCAACATTAAACACATTGCTTATACCAAAATCAATAGAAATATCAAGCATGTAAGCATTAGAACTAATTTTCTTTAAAACTTTGGAAGGTCCCATCTTTTTGGCATGCAACTTTCTTACCTTTCCTAGAGGAATCCACTCGAGACGAATATGGACCATAACCATACCACCCTCTGAAAATTCCTACAACCTGCGATGTATATCAGCACTAGATTTATAATACTCATTGTTTAAGTAAATTTTCATTCTTATTTCAGTGTGTAGATCATGTATGTGTTTTGCAGATGCATCAGCTTGCTCACTCACTCTAGCCTATGGAGGTAATGGGATAGGATCTATGGGCATCCTAGGTTGTTAACCAGTGACAACCTAAAAATGACTCAATCCTGTGGTTCTATTTACTGAATTATTAAATGCAAATTCAGCCATAGGAAGACACAAAACCCACGAACCTATGTTTTCACCATATATACATCTCAATATGTCACCTGAACTCCTATTAATTACCTGGAATCTGGTGCCTAACATGGCCCACAATGTCTTCCAAAAATAACATACAAATTTGGCATCCCTATCAGAAACAATGGTCTTGGGAAACCTATTCTTGATGGTAATCTTGTTGATTGCTCTATTATTGATGCACGTCCTCCAAGTGTCATCTTTCTTGGGAGTAAGGGGAGCAGGGTAGGCACATGTACTTATGCTCTCCTATATAAAGTCATGTTCCCTTAGTTTATTCACTTGTTTCATCAACTCCTCATGTTCTCTCTGATTCACTCTATGATGTGGTAAATTGGGTAGTGATGAACTAGGAACAAGGTTAATGACATGTTGAATGTCTCTTATTGGAGGTAACTCACTAGGTGGATCAGAGATGACATCCTTAAACTTGGAAAGTATGGGTTATACTTCTAGCAGTATTTCATGCTTAGGAAAGGGTGTTTCAATTTCCCTACTAACAACCACCGAAACTACCTGTGTATCTCGACTTTCTTGCTCAAATTGATTTTTACTTATGATATTCAATAATTCTCCACTAGTTTATGTCTTTTCCTTCGTCTTTTTTTCATTTTTTGACTCCAGTGGACTCAAAATAATTCTTTTGCTATTACACCTAAAGGAATAAGTTTTGGTACATCTATTATCTGAGACATCCAAATCATACAACCAAGGTCTTCCTAAAAGAATATGGGCAACATCCATAGGAAGGACATCACACCAAATCTCGTCCTCAAAATCTCCAATCTTAATGGGGATTAGGCATCTATGGCTCACGGGCATGGCAGTGGCGTCAACCCAAGCTACCTTATATGGTTGTGGGTGTGGCTCAACTTTCAAACCCAACTTTTTAGCTGCAGAATTAGAAACAACATTCATACAGCTACCACCATCTATGATCATCTTGCAACTTTTACTCCCGCACTTAATGTATGTATGGAAAAAAATAAGTGCGGCGCCAGTTCTCCTCATCCTTGCGAATGTTCATAATGCATCTCAGCACACTCAACGGGGTGCTCTCATTTAGGTCACTTCACAGTTCATCTGTTGAGGTTTCTCTATCACCATTAGTCCTATGACCTAGATAAGGATTCCTGACTTGAGTAGACATCCTAGTGGTTAGAGAAGGATTCGGCCAACATTAGAGTAGCCCTTTGTAATTGTGTTTGGTCATAGAAAGTAGGGTCAAATGTGAACATAACTTAACTAAATTCTAAATAGAGAAAGTTCAAAATATGCACAAGTTGTCCAAAGCCAAACCATCGACTGTTTGGGCTAAATAGTCGATTGTTTTGGACAAAGACTATTTTTCCAACTGCTCTAAGGGAAAATGGGACTTTGAGGGTTCGCCTAATCCTACCTAAGCTCTGATACCAAGATGATGTAGGATAGGTACGGTTGGCCTAGTCCTATGTTTTAATCCTCACACAAGCACATACAAGAATTCAATTGACTATCATAAACATCATAAATTATTCTACCTCTCACATGTTGGCGGAATTTTGAAAAGGTGTATGTGCTTGTCCAGAAAATAAGTCCCAAGAGTTATTGATCAAGGAATCAAGCTTTATACGTAAAGATGTTAATTTCAAAGTAAAGATTGCAAATTCTAAATTAATAGACTCGTATTCATACAACTGATTTAAGCTAATAAGTATCAATATTGAATTCTAAGGATTCAAATGGCTTATCAAATAGGGGATTTTAGGAAGCAAGCAAGGGCTTACACAATATTAAGCAAGGGTTCAAACAAGTATTGAATTTACGACAAGATTCATTGGATGGCTTAACGTTGTTCAACACGAGTTAGACCACATTGTAAGTCCTACGAACAAGATTTGAATCACCAAGATGAACATAGCAATGGAGTGTAGGGATGGTGGTTGTGTGGGTGTATAAAGAGAAGTGACCATGTAGTGTTTAGATGGGGGTGGTCGTGTGGGTTAGAGCGAGGAGATAATGATGGTGTCACTGGATAGAGTGGTCTCCAACCACTTGATCGTCAGAGAGAATGACGTAGCTTCACACTACACAATCGATAGATTGGACAAAGCTATACAAGCTTCAACAATGAAAATTAATTCAATATTCAAACATAGCTGCTATTAAAGTTCTTACTATGAAAGATATAAAGCTAGTATGGGGGGAACAAGGTATTAACTAGCTTACACTTCCCACACAAGCATGGGAGACAACAACTTAAATACTCTCACAACTTAGTAACACAATAAATACTCTAAGAACTTAGTAAACATTCATACAAGCTTGGTTGTCTTGCATTATTACAAAGTAAATGTAAAGACATAAGCCAAAAGTGGGGCCCGTGGAGCTGTGTGGGGCCCACGTGGGTCTTGAGGTGGATCTTTCTTCAATATCATAATAATAAGTGGTAGGCTCACCAAGGCTTGAGTCCTTAACTACCAAAAATATAATTTATAAAACCTAACTAATCCCAAGTTCTATAGAAAGTTAGAAAGTCAAATGTCGATCCACAGGGACTGAAGTGCAATTATGAACCACTTCCAATCTAGTTTATTAAAGTTTTGTGTAAAAAAAAGTGAAAAGGAGAGATTTTGATGGTGTTTTCTAACAACCTATTGAAAACATGTAAATTCTACTTTAACTCTACTCCTACAAAGCAGTGCTCATTTATGAATCTAACTTAAATTGTCGCGTGAGTAAACTACGTTCGGTCAACTATCCATATTAGGCTAAATGGTGAAAGGAACTGTTCGAGGGCATAGGGTAGCAAAGGTGCACCAATCATCTGGAGCCCGATTGGGAACTAGAGTATACCCTATCACAACGATCACGAAAAAACTTTTTAGTATCCATAGCCTATGTCGTATATCTAACTGAATCGATAGTAGTGCTATCCTAACTCTAAGACTTCATCACAATCCAAACATTAAAAGGGCATGAAAGTAAAAGAAATTAGTAAAGGAAGCATATAAATGAAATCAAGTAAAGGAAAGCAGTAAATATGAAAGCATGCAAAAGATCATTCCATTGCATTCAAATCATCTGTCACTAACGACTGGAGCTAAAACCATATGATCATTTATCTACTTGGAAGCACAAGAGTTTTGCAAGTTGTCACAGGCCTTCGAAGACTTCTTGCATGAACCAGAATAAGTATTTAAATCTCTACTAATTTCTACTCTAAGTGGCTCTTAATGACATCTTAAGTTTGTCACTAACGTAAGAGAGGCCAAAAAGGAACCGTAAGAACATCTTCGAAGCTAATATTTATACCCATTAAGGCGTACAAGGTTTGAATTTCAAAATAAGTAAGTTTTGCAAAAATCTTGCGTAGAAAATTGTCACTGTTGGCCAGGTCGCACTCTTGTTCTCCCTTAGTCGCACCCTGGTCAAGGTTCGTGGGAAATTAGGAATTTAACTTAAGATCCTCTCGACCTAGTCGCACCATTGGATCTTTCTAGTTGAGTTGATGGTTGAGACTTGCAGGATCTCGATCTTCAAGAAATCTCAGGAACTCGACTTGGTCACCCTTTATGGTCTCTTTGGTCGAGCTATTGGTCGAGACTCTTGGTATCTCTAGCCCAGTCAGCTTCGATGTCTCGACCTGGTCACCCCTGAAGGTTACTTGGTCAATCACTTGGTCGAACCTTGCAGTATTTCATCTTCAGTATGAACCTTGGAGTCTACAGCTTG
The DNA here is from genome assembly GCF_029873635.1 of Malania oleifera. Classification (NCBI taxonomy): domain Eukaryota; kingdom Viridiplantae; phylum Streptophyta; class Magnoliopsida; order Santalales; family Ximeniaceae; genus Malania; species Malania oleifera. The sequence goes on along the minus strand of NC_080422.1, from coordinate 54,308,701 downwards.
TGACCTAGTCACCCCTTGTGTTGCTGGTCGCACCACATGGTCTAACAGAGTCGTTTCTCCTTTGATATGTGTTGAGGCTTTAGGAGTTTTGGTTGAACATCTCATTTGAGCTTTAAGTATCCCAAATACTCCCTTCGCTTTTTATAATGCCTAACTCCTTGATTTTAACATGTATTTCCTGAAACATGAATAGACCTTGCATAACTCCGAACTATGTTAACAAAGGGTTATATACAGGACAATTGAAGATAAACAAAGGTAAATAGGGGCCTAAAATAGTGCATTTTAGGGACTCATAAAAATCCCAAACTTACACTTTGTTAGTCCCCGAGTAAAGAAAAAACTAAGAAAACTAGAAAATCCTATCTACCTCCTCTTTTGTGGGAAACATGGTTGCATTTACCATATGCAACAAGGCTTTAAACCCCTAGGTTGATCCTAGCAGATGAGTTGTAGTCTCGTGAGGGTTTCCAGGGTGGTACCCACAAACAATGATATTAGTGATCATCAAGCAATATAACATGCAACACAGCTATGTCATTTTACATACAAGAATATAACCTAATTACATACAGGCTCCTTCATCCATAACTTCATCAAACACACAACTCCGAAGAAAATCACTCATACGAGTTTCAACATTGTATAGCCATGAAGAAAAACACAACTCATAGAGAATCAATCTAGCAATTGCAATTCAAAGTTAATATTATCATGTAAATTCAAGTATGGATAGACCACATCACAAGGCATGTGTAAAGTGCATGATTTGTCACACTCAGGATACCCTTGGACACCTACAAAATGGTCATCTTGATTCAGCCTCACTAGTATACCCTCAAAAGCACTCAGGAAAATAGGTTCACTCTCATATATGAGGAAGAACATCATGATCAAACATCCCACATATTTTGAACAACTAACGCTAAGCGTGGAGTGAACTAGTCTCATAAGAATGGGATCCAGCCTATTAATGAGGTGTCGGGTCCTTCACCCTAGCGCCTTCTCACATACTCGCCACATCTAATCAAAACCACCCTAGATTGACCTATTCAAAGACTAGGCATGAATACAACTTATGCATCGGACAGCTGAAGAGCCTTCAAACGTGTAAGAACATAGGTGTTGTGTCCCTAGATTGACCCATTTATATTTAGAGTAGGTAACTATATATTTTTCATTTCTCTTTCTTTCTTCTACTCATTCTTTTATGCATTTTCTTTCATGGTCAGTTAGGAAAATTTTCATAACTTTTATGTAACTTTCATACCTCCATTAAGAAATTAAGCTCAAAAAGAAGTCCATGAAATAAATCTATCTTTAGGGATGGCTTAATTTTCACTTCTTGAGTAGGCTACAAGATCTAGGTTTATATCTCCCCACTAGATATCTTCTTTAGGCTAGAAAATGTAAGAACCGAGACTAGTGAGCAAAGAAAATCCAAAAAAGAAAAGGAAAGTTGAGTTCCGTAAACTCATAGTTTGACATCAAACACTCAAGAAATAAACGAAAGGCTCAACAACACCTCACAAGGTGTCATAGTCGCCATGTTTGTTCTCTCAGTGCTTTTAAGGAACCCTAAGTACTACAAATCACGTGAAAGTGCATTTTTAGCCTCGTGAAGTACCATGTGAATACCATAGTTTACATAACCACATTAACACAAATGAATCACTAGTCAACTCACATAGAGTGGCATATCAGTACATAAGCTATGTTATGTGAAACTACACACAAACAACTCATTACTTTGTTAGTGAGCATAACAAGGTCATATAATTGATAAGCCTATATATGTAACATGTGGGTAATATAAAAGTATGTAAATAGTATAAACAGTGTCAACATGTCTTGAAACAGGTGATGTTTACTTAAAAAAAATAAAATAAATTGTAATTGTCATTTTGTGCTTGAAATGTGCCATGTAGTGTTTTCCGACCCCCTACCTCCAACTTAAAACTTTAGTGTCCACACTGAAGTGTGGAAAGAAAGAACCTGGAATACATGATAGGGGAAACACTGCATGGTGTAATGAAATCACTCAGTGTACCTGCATATGTAATAAGCATAAAATCCAGAAAGAGCAAGCAATGATACACTGAAGCACAAAAGACATGTAGACCAAAAACACCATGTAATTTCATTAATATCAAAGGCAGTACAAGATATATAGAGCATCATAAAATCAGTACAACCATTCCAAAAGCATGGTGTTATATACAAAAAGAAAATAAAGAAAAGAAAAGAAAAGAATCAAAAGTGTGCCGAAGCATAATTCATAAACAAAGCAAGACAATGGGTCCTCTCAGTCCTCCTCAGACTCCGAATCCGAATCGACAATGGGGTATGGATTTTTAGGAGAACTATCGAGGCCAGAGGAGTTTCCCATAGCTGCGACTATCTTTCGAAGCATCTCCACCATTGCATTCCAGATCACAAGGGTTATAGTGGAGAGTGGCACACTAGAGGGGGGTGGCGTGGTAGCATGCACTGGGGGCAATGGTGTAACCTTAAGGGGCACTCATGGACCCCTTGTCTCTTACACCGGCGGCTCGTGTTCTATCGTAGCAACCTACCCCCTTGCAGACGATTCTCACCTCTATTGGACTTGGGACCGTCGATTCCGAGCTACAACTCATGAGGACTGGTCGTGCTTCTCATTAGTCGTGATCCTTAAGCATAGCTTCATTTCTTACTGGAAGTGTGTATAGAGGAAAAATAGAGAAGACAAAGAAGCATAGGTGTACAAGAAGGAAAAGGTCGAAACCCTAGATCACCAAAAAGGGCTCCGAATGACTAAAGGATCGCCAGAGCTAAGTTCGGTGGCCGGGGAGTCACCGAAGGCTTAGAGATGGTGATCGGTGCTTAGGCGACAAAGTGTACGAGTGGGGCGATGAAGATCGACCAAGAAGTGATTATGGTGGGATTTGAAGAATCGCAAAAGAAATAGAATTTTAAATGAATTTTGACAATTTCGACCAATTCGCACCAGCTCATGTGCTAGTCACGCTTGGTTGCACCCCTTAGCTTAAATAGGAACATTGACCACCAACCACGTTGCGCCTAGCCCAGTGCTGGTCGTGCACCTGGTTGAACCTCTCGATAGTTTACAAGTTCATATAAGTTCAGAGACTCAACCAGGTCACACCAATAAGTGATGGTCACGCACTCAGTCGAGCGTCTCAGTAGTTTTGAATCTCAAAAGACTTGTAGGGCTCAACCAGGTTGTACAAGTGCGTGCTGGTTGTGGCTTAGTCTTGCCCCCAACTATCCTATGGCCTACTCTTAAGACTCTACACCCTATTTACTCTACTATGTACAACCTACAGACTCAAAAGAAAACAAAAATACTCGAGTTGCCTTCCTGAAGTGCTAAGTTTACCATCTTCATCCAGATGCACTAAAGCTCATGTCAAACTCATCCTAGTTCGAAGCTAAGAGTGTCTTCCCATATTTCCTCATCACACCTTGTTTTGCATACCCCCAAATTTCCCTCTAGACTGGAGGCCAAATCATGAATTGTTAGAATTTTCTTGTAACGATCCTCCTGGTCAAATATAGAGGGGCTCTCAAGTTGAAGCGTATCCTCTAAAGGGTTCCTCCAAAGAATTGAGGGAGCCACTTCCTCAACACACTCATCAATCATATCAATGCCCACAACTTGGATGTCATCGGGTGGATGTTGGGAAGCATGGAATACATTCAGCAAGAGCTGCATATTTCCAAAGGACACATCCATGATCCCTGACCTACATTGAATGCAAGCATTAGATGTAGCTAAAAATGGTCATTCTAATAGGACAGGGATCTGCTCCTTGGTTGGGTCTGACGGTTTCATATCCAAGACAATAAAGTCAACAGGATATTAGAATTCCTTGACCTTTACTAAGGCATCCTCTATCACACCCCGAGGCTTTTTGACTGATCGGTCAGCAAAACTTAAGGTGACCAGGGTGGGTTTCAACTCTCCTAAGTTGAATTGCTTAAAAACGGAATACGGAAGAAGGTTCACACTCACCCCTAAATGTAAAAGAGCCCTATCAATCGTATAATCGCCAATTACAGATGAAATGGTTGGAGCGTCGGGGTCCTTTAGTTTAGGAGGAAAGTGACCTAGTAGAATTGAGCTCACATGTTCGACTAGCCTAACTTGTTTATTCATATGCACCCTTGATTTCCGCTTTTACGTGCATAGGCCCTTAATGAACTTGGCATAAGCAGACACTTATTTAATGGCATCCAAGAAAGGAATATTGACCTTAACTTGTCGGAATGTGTTCATGATGAACTCAGTGGTGGTCTCCTTCTTAAACTTAAAGGATGCATGAAGAGTTGTAGGGTAAGGAGCTACAGGAATGTAATGAGGAAGTGCTCCCCCGTTAGAGAGGGTAGGTGGCTCAGTATCAACTACCAGACTAGGAGAAGGAGGACTACATGGTTCATCTATAGGTTCTTTCCTCTTCTTCTCCTTACCATTTCCTCGGTCTAACTTCTCCGTTACCCTATTGTTTAACTCCCTACAACTCCGAAGAATGGTCACAGCCTGTGCTTGCTTATTATATGATGAAGGACCAGTAGCTAGCTCACAATCTACCCCATATTGACCCTTAGGCTTCACTAAAGGCTGACTTGGCAATTTTCCCTCATCTCTCATACTCAAAGAGGTAGCTAGTTCCCCCATAGTGACCTCTAGCTTGGCAATCGATTGGGAGTGAAAGTGAAGTAACTGTTGTGACCCAAAAATTTTGTTGTATATTTTTTTCCATATATTAAACTCTGATACCATGCTATAATATCCCAAACCCCAAGTGGGTACCGGGCTAACTTGTCCATATTTCAAATAGTAGATGCAGCAGAAACTTATACATAAATTCCAAATACAATACCAGAGTTCTAGAATCATCAGATCATATATACACATGTCTCCCCAAAACCAAGATAATACTACCACCAAAAGTAATACCAAATGCATCCATACACATATACATACTAGTGTCCCACCAGCACTACCTTCAAACCCCACTAACTAATCCTGCCTCGAGCTTTCTAAGATCGGCTCCCTGGATCTCCTAAAATGTTAAAAGATTATAGGGGTGAGACACCTCTCAATAAGATAGGATATATTATTGTCAGTGTGTGGCAACATGAGTTCTAAGTAGCATAACTTACAACCTTTAAATAATAAACTGGTAATTCATGTAAATCTGTACTTATATATATACATAAATATTTAGCAACATACATGCTTTTCTTCATAAACATACTTTATAATAATAGATTCCTCTTTGTAAGTAAATCGTTTAATATATCTATACATACATAAAACTTTCCCTGAGACCTTCACAAATCTCATCATGTAATAACCCCACATGACCGGGTTGGACTTAATAATGGCTAGTCCACCATGCTAAGTCAAACATAAAGTATATAAGAACGATTGCCCACCCAGCCTGGTCCAGACCCATCCTGCTCTCTACAACACTTCGCGGGCAGGACCCAGGGGGTATCCTGCTCTCCGCAACACTTCACGGGCTAATCAACTATCAAACATAACATAACTAAGCACGGTTTCCCACCCAACCTAGTCCACCCATCCTACTCTCCGCAACACTTCTCGGGTCAGTACACAGTGGGTATCCTGCTCTCCGCAACACTTTGGGGCTAATCGGCCTCCAATCCAACACTTTCAGAATAGTGTGGTTACAGTGTCGGCTAAACACCAACCTAGTCTGCCCATCCTACTCTCCGCAACACTGTCTAATCTTGCCAACTAGCTACGGTACCGTGCTTTGAACGTACTTAGTCCATTAGGGTTCTGATATCATATAGTATATTTCATAAATTATAACTGTAAAAAATCTCATTTTCTTATTTTTTTCATAAAATCTGTCATATCATAATTTATAAATACTGTCATAAATATTTGGTCACGGTATAAAGCTGGCTAAACTATCACGGCACTAGACCAACTGAACTATCACGGTACTAGGTCAGCTGAAATATCACAACACTAGGCCAACTAAACTGTCATAATATACTGTATAATATCATATTTCCTATAATGTCTATATTATTTTTGAAAATCATTATCAAACTGCTCTTGTTCTGCATAATCATAAAATATTCTGATTTTTATATACATACTATTAAATAATCATACCCATGCCACACGAGTAAGTGTTACACTATAATATACTAACTGTCTAAGGAAAACATATATATAGCTAAAAAATAATATTAAAACTACTTCTAGGGTTTACTTATATCAAACATCTGATTTCCTAGAAACATGCATTAATTCATCAATTTCATTCCCATATACCTGAATATCTAGAAAGATCATACATATAATTTTTGTAATTAAATACTTCATTTTAACCGGTAAATTTTCTAAAAATTCATGACATAATCTATCCCCCTACCTAATTCTTGAAGAAAAGCCTGCAAGGATCCTAAACCGTGCCTGCAGCGTACACACAAAACCCTATATCCATAATTCCTAATTTTATCAACTTATTCCCTAGAATAAAAACTAGTTTAACATTCCCTAGGCCCAGACATTCCAAATAACTAATTAAACTTTTAAAAACATCATCCTTACCCTAGTTTTGGAGTGGTGCCTGGAATCCTCAACCAGCTAATCCGACCCGATTAAACTGTAGAGAATGTTGTCAGGTTCCCGAAATGACGTTCTTTCTTCAATTCAGGCCAGAAATCGAAGAAAGAGAGTAGAGAGGCCAAAACCCTAGGTGGGAGAGAGAGAGAGAGAGAGAGAGAGATTTTGATTTCTTTAAGAAAATGAGCTGCAGGACCCTTATATATAAGCTACTTCTAGAAAAAATGGTCAACGATTTTCCTAAATCATCGACGGTTTGGTTTTTAACCAAACCCCTTTTTACTGTTTTACCCTTACCTGGCCATGGTAACTCAAAATCATCAACGATTTTCTGAGCTCATCAAAAACCATCGACGGTTTGGCCTTGCACCAAACCAATTCCTCCTTTTCTTACTTAGTTTTATTTTCACTATTTTTCAGGTCTTTATAGTAACTGCCGATAAACATGGTGATTAGCCTTAATGCCCTTGAGGACTTTTAACACCATCTCCTGAAAAGAATCGTATTTGGGCTAAGGAGGAGATGGTTACTAAAATGCTGATGGTCTAAGGGAAGATATAGGAGGATTTTGGACATTTGGGTACAGGTGAGGAGGTGGAGCAATGGGTGACATTTGAGGTTTTTGATATTGGAAACCTGGAGCTTATGGCCTCTAAGAGAAGTTAGGATGTTGTTTCCACCCAAAATTGTACATGTTTGAATAGGGATCATTGGCTAGCCTATCGTACCAATTGTGGGTGGTCTTAACTTCCTCCTGCACAAACTCATGCTGGGAAGGAGCATGGGGGCAATTGTAACATGTGTGTAAAAGATCTGAACAGATGGTACACACATCTGCACATGCCACGGGTTGAGATTACTGTCTTAAGGACAAGAACTGGTCTAGCTTTTTGACTATAGTGTGCAATGTGGGCGCTAGGTCATGGCTGGTGGCTAACTCATAAACTCTTTTAGAATTGGAAGAGGAAGGTTGGGATGGTCTACGAGTAGCAACAATATGCTGCTGATAATTCTCAGTTAGGTTCTCGAAGAGAGCCCAGGCCTCATTCTCATTCATGTTTGGTGAGGAAAGTACCTCCACAAGATGCATCTACCATGGACCTATCTTGTTCAACTAACCCTTCATAGAAGGTTTGAACCAATTGCCACCTAAGGACCTGATGGTGTGGGCATTTTCATAAAAGGTCCCTAAAGCACTCCCAAGTCTTAAAAAATAATTTCCCATCCAATTATGAGAAACTGATGATGGTTCTCCTAAGCTGATTAGTCTTCCTTATTGGGAAGTACTTTTTCAAGAACTCATGTTGCATGCTGCCCAGTTGGTCACCAAGTTCGACTTTAAGGACGTTAGCTAATATTTGGCCTTATCCTTCGGAGAGAATGGGAAAAACCTTAAGCGAAGAGCATCATCACTAAAATCATGGATGCAAATGGCAAAACAAATCTAAAGGAATTAATCAAGATGCTTGTAAGGTTTTTCATTAGAATTCCCATAGAAATTGAGAAGCATTGAGATGATAGAAGTTTTAATCTCAAATAGAGCCACCTCGACATCTGGGTAACAGATACAAGACAACGATGTGTAGGTGTTGGGTACAAAGTAGTCCCTAAGAGGCCGAAGCGGTTGTTCCACCACCATGGGTTGGTGGGGAGTTTGGGGTTCCGAATTTTGAACAATGGGAACCGGATTACGCTCAGCCATAGTTTTAGGTTTGGACGACTCAACAATCTCAGGATTAGAGGTGGGTTTCTTAAGGGACCTATAGGATCTCTCAATCTCGGGGTCTATAGGCACTAGCTCAAGATCCAGAGAATGCAAACCCAACATACACACTTAAAGCATACAAAATCAATACTTCAATATATAAAGAAACAAAAATAAAAGAAAACAAAGAAAAAAAAAACAATAAAATGCTAAACTAGAAATTGGTTAATAACCGTTACCTAGTTCCTGACAATGGAGCCAAAATTTTGTAGGCTCGCTAAGGCTTGGGTCCTTAACTACCAAAAGTACAATTTATAAAACCTAACTAATCCCAAATTCTATAGAAAGTGAAAAAATCAGGTGTCGAGCCACAGTGACTAAAGTGCAGTAATGAACCACTTCCAATCTAGTTTATTAAAGCTTTGTGTAAAAGAAAGTGAAAAGAAGAGATTTTGATGGGGTTTTCTAACAACCTACTGAAAGCATGTAAAATCTACTTTAACTTTACTCCTACAAAGCAGTGCCCAATTATGAATATGACCTACATTGTTGTGTGAATAAACTACGTTCAGTCAACTATCCGTATTAGGCTAAACAGTGAAAGGAACCCCTTCGAGAGCATACGGTAGCAAAGGTGTACCAATTATCCGGAGCATGATCAAGAACCGGAGTATACCCTATCTCAACGATTGTGAAAAACCTTTTAGTATCTGTAGCCTACTACATATATCTAACTGAATCGATAGTAGTGCTATCCTAACTCGAAGACATCATCACAATCCAAACAATAAAAGTGCATGAAAGTAAAAGAAAGTAGTAAAGGAAATCATATAGATGAAAGCAAGTAAAGGAAAGCAATAAAGATGAAAGCATGTAAAAGATCATTCAATTGCATTCAAATCTTCTATCACTAACGAGTGGAGCTACAACCAAGTGATCATTTATCTACTTGGAAGCACAAGAGTTTCGCAGGTTGTCACGGGCCTTCGAAGACTTCTTGCACAAACTAGAACAAGTATTGAAATCAACACTAACTTCTACTATAAGTGGCTCTCAATGACGTCTTAATTCTATCACTAACCTAAGAGAGGCCAAAATGGAACCCTAAGAACATCTTTAAAGCTAATATTTACACCCATTAGGGTACACAAGGTTTAAATTTCAAAATAGGAAAGTTTTTCCAAAATCTCATGTAGAAGATTGTCACTGTCGACCAGGACGCACTCTTGTTCTCCCTTAGTCACGCCCTGGTCGGGAATTCGACTTAAGATCCTCTCGACCTAGTCACACCATTGGGTTTTGCTGGTCAAGTTGATGGTCGAGACTTACAGGATCTCGATCTTCGAAAAATCTTAAGAACTCGACTTGGTCGCCCTTCATAGTCTCTCTGGTCGAGCTGTTGGTCGAGACTCTCGGTATCTCTAGCTCAGTCAACTTTAGTGTCTCGACCTGGTAACCCCTGAAGGTCACTTGGTCAAACCTTGCAGCATTTCATCTTCAGTCTAAACCTTGGAGTCTACATCTTGTGACCTAGTCGCCCCTTGTGTTGCTAGTCGCACCACATGGTCTAACAGAGTCTTTTCTCCTTTGATATGTGTTGAGGCTCTAGGAGTTTTGATTGATCATTTGATTTGAGCTTTAAGTATCCCAAATACTCCCTTGGCTTCTTATAATGCCTAACTCCTTGATTTTAACCTGTATTTCCTGAAACACGAATAAACCTTGCATAACTCCAAACTATGTTAATAAAAGGTTACATACAAGATAAACAAAGGTAAATAGGGGCCTAAAATAGTGCATTTTAGGGACTCATCAACAAGGTCTTCCATGAAAAAGTCTTCAAATCATCGCACGTGTACCTACAGAACCAATTTAATGATAGTGGACATTGGGAGGTTGTCCACGTGCCACCATATTAATAAAGGAAATGGGCAAGGCATGTTGATCCCCATTAGGGAGGGATTAAGGCAAAATGGTAAGAGGAGTTGTAACGACCTACTTAATTTCCATATTTTTTTTTTCATAATATAAATACAATATCACACAACTCAGTAGATCATAGTCCACCTGGACCTGTAGGTACCAAGGATATATCAGAACATATAGCAGAAACTTAAGTAGCAGGAAACATACAATCATATACATCTCATTATACCATACATCACAATACTAGAGTTACTACAATCACTGTATATATATATATACACAATACACAACCCAAAAGATGTCTTAGGGCCATTTTCACATAATACACCAGACCCTATCAAAACACTTACCCTTCTAGAAGGCAGATCAACCGTACTAGATCAGCGGGGCTTTACCCGCTCTCCTATCAGGGGCTCCTGAAATGTCTATAAAATTCGGGGTGAGACACCTCTCAGTAAGGGAAATAAACTAATAGTAGTGTGTGGCAACATGAGTATTCCCATGTTTTATATAAAATCATACATAAATATAACTGTCTGTATCATATCTAGGAAACATATATTTTCAAATCATTGCAGAACATACATGATTTTCATAAATATAATTCATCTCGTATAACATAATATGAAAACAATCATGGTAGGTTTGCTAGTTGTTGTCATGTATTACCCCCACATGACTGGGTTGTGTGGCCCGAAGGCGGGACTTGACAATGGTTAGCCGACCACTGCCCAGTCAAAAGTACAGTATGTAAGTCTAATGGGTCTGCCAGACCTAGTTTGTACACCAGGGGCGCTCACACACTTCTTAAAAACCGCATCGACCATCCAATCTTACACCACTCCATACAGCAGCGTTAACACAAATATCATGATCATGATTACCATGGACACATAGCAACGGTACCGTGCAAGTGCTAGCCTAAACCAAGCCAACGAGGTTCTGATATCATATAACATATATTGAAACTGTGATACATGGATATTTCATATCATTAATTATCAAATCAATCATATCATTTTGCATATATACGTATATCATGAAAATCACCAACCCATACGCCGGTATTTACCATTTTACCATAGCTCGGCCCGTACGCCAGCAAATCATATCCATAGCACAGCCCGTACACTGGCAAATCATTTTCATAGCTCGGCCCGTATGCTAGCAAATCATATCCATAGCACAGCCCGTATGCTGGCAAATCATTTCCATAGCTTGGCCCGTATGCCGACAAATCATACACATAGCTCGCCCCGTATGCTGGCAAACATATCAAAATCTTGGCTCGTACGTCGGTTTTCCATTATAAAAATTTGTATCATTAACACATTCCTAGAAAACAGTATTTCATAACAATTTCTACTCATGCCACACTAAATAGGTTTTTCGTATATTTAACATACCATCATTTTCAATAGTATTTTCCCAAATATAAAATCATATATAAATACATTTTATTTCCCTAGAATCAAATGCTATAATAATATATATACTTTTCATAAAATACAAGCTTAGTTTATCCCCTTACCTAATTCTTGAAAAGCCCCTAAAACAAATAGCCCCGCACCCGCAGGGTTCCCCGTTCAACACCCTAAAAATAACATTCCCTAAAACTAAAGTTTAGTATTCCTATGCATACTACACTTCCTACAACTTTCAAATAGCCAAATACTGAGTAGAAAGCATTACCCTAGATTTGGGATATTTTCCAACTCAGCCCCACCGACGATCCACTCCGGCAGACTTATAGAGAACTTTCCCAGGAGCGTCGTGGTGGCTTTAGATCGTTGAACCGGTGGAAATCTGGCCCAGAAACTTAGAAAGAAGGAGGAGAAACCGAAGGATGAGAGAGAGAGAGATTTTGTGCAGAAAATGAACTGAAAAATCACGTTTAACCCTATTTATACTGCGGGATTCGTCGACGAGCCACGTCACCTCGTCGACGTGTCCTGTAGAAAGTTCATCGACGAACCTCAACCCTCGTCAACAAATTTCAGGCTTCCAAAAATCCTCCCTCGGTATCTTCTCGTCGATGAATCCCATCCTCGTCAATGAGCTCCTCTCATACCCTCGTCAACGAATCCCCTGTGTTCGTCGACGATGAGCTAACAAGTTCCTCGGGTTATTACATTCTCCCTTTCTTATAAAATTTCGTCCTCGAAATTTACTGTTCACGTAACTCATCATCCCTTAACAGGAAATTTTATTGCTTACCCTCACTTAGGGCGGAGGAATTCCGTGGTTACATTCCGAGTTCTGGGAGATACATATACAAAAGAAAAATTCTCCCAAAACTAAAATGCTACACTAATTAAACCATTACATGTACCTGCAAAAGAAATATTACCTCACTACTTAAGTTTCTTGAAATAGTTGTGGATACTTCTGCTTCATCTACTCCTCGGACTCCCAAGAAGCCGCTTCAACTGTATGATTCCTCCACAGAACTTTTACTTGAGGAATCTCCTTGTTACGTAACTCCTGCACTTTCCTATCTAAAATTTGTATTGGCACCTCCTCATAAACCAGTGAATCATTGAGTTCTAATTCACCATAACTGATGATATGAGAAGGATCTGTGACGTATTTCCTCAACATACCAACATGGAATACGTCGTGGATTCTGGATAACACAGGTGGCAAAGCTAGCCTGTAGGCAACCGGTCCCACTTTCTCTAAAATCTCAAACGGATTGATGAACCTAGGGCTAAGTTTACCCTTCTTATCGAACCTCATAACCCCTTTCAAAGGAGTTATCTTCAAAAACACATGATTACCCACATCAAATTCCAAATTCCTACTGCAATTATCAGTATAACTTTT